>NC_056728.1:1169391621-1169691621 GCF_019279795.1 Protopterus annectens | reverse complement strand
CGAATGGTGGAGGGTATTTTTTGAGGGGTAGCTAGAAGTGATGGGGAGGTGAAATTTGAGCTGATTTTATTGGCCAGCAGATTTGCTATGTATTCTGCGTGGGTAGAAGTGATGCCGTCTACAACTAACGCCACACACTTTTGGGTGGTACCCTTAAAATTGCAGACATAACTGAAAACTAATAATAATAATAACATCCATTTCGCTTGGAATTTATCGTGGTGGTGACTTTTTCATTTTTTAGTTTGGATAACTGAAAAATGCCTTATGGTTATCCTTCGCTTGAGAGGCTACATTTGCATCAAAATTCACTTTTGAAGACTAGACTAGTCCCCTGATTTGCTACTTTAGACTAATGAGGGAGTTTTTGCTCTGTTGTGAACATTCTCTCTTACTTCTAGGCAGGATTTTCTTTCTTTTTTTTTGTACAACTACTTATACCAGGGGTCCACCAGGATGGCTTATTTTTACATTTTAGTCTAGGCATATTTCAGTTTGGTATGGCTGTTTCTGTGCAGATGTTTATTTGGTCATACAAGGTCTTTTGTGTATGCCTCTGCAAAGGTTTCCTGGGTTTGGGGAGCTTGGAAATTTGCTATGCCTTCAATTAATAGGAGACAGTTTGCCTTAGAAAAGGTCTTAAAGGTTTTGGGGTTAGTTGGGTGCTCTAGTCTTATACTTATTTCATGGTAGACCACTTTGTGACCTGATCTAACCAGTGAGGACATTACAATTGGGGTGTGCAACACTCTTCCATGTTTGTGAGCACCAGGTGTAGGATATTTGTACCCTTAGTAGGTGTGCAGATTAGCTGCTCCAGGGCATTTGTATTAACAAAGTCTAGATATCTTTGAGCCTGCATTCTAGTGGTTGTGTATGCTTCCCAGTTAATGGAGGAGTACTGAAATCACCCATGAGTATGGTATTGGGCTAAATGGTGAATGATTCTCATAGGTTCAGGTTTGCCATATGGATTTCCTGGTTCATGTTGGACAACCTGTAGCTAGCAAGGATACGGTAAGGGATTCTTCCTAGGGATAGTCGGACATGGAGTAGCTCAAGCATGTCATATCATTTAACCAGTCTTGAGGTGTGCTTATCCTTTATTTTGATGAATATACCTCTACCTTTTGTCCTTTCATGTGCAGTGGGTGGTCAAAACATGGGAAAGGCATTATAGCCTTGTGCTGTTGGAGTGCTTTCTGTGGCTTTGAACCATGTCTCAGTAATCGCACAGATGTCAGCACTCTAGGGAGAGGAGTGCTTCGAGGGAGTGTAGTTCTTTGCTGAGACTCCTGGCATTGATGATAACTTTAGCTTATCCTGAGTAGATTTTGCTAAGTATCTTCTAAACAGATATACTCTTATGTGCTTAAAGCTGTGTATGAAAATGTAGAAGATGCAAAGGGGGAACCTGTCCATTGCCTTTGCCACTACCGTGTGTGATTTTGAATATAGTACATATTAAAATATTCCTATTGGTGTTTCACAGAATGTATATCATATTGTGCATAGCCAAGGTTTTACTGAATACATGACATTCTAGGCATTATCCTATGTCAACATTTATATTAATCTGTTAAAGATTACATCATATTCTTTTTCAGTTTAGAAAACTGTTTATATATCTTATTGTATGAAATATTGTACTCCAAGCTACAAGAACTAATTTGCAAATGGATTTTTCCTTTACAGCATTACTGAAGAAAGGTCTGACTAAAGTAATAGCATTGTCTGAGTCACACCAGGGTTGGCAGAAGTCTTTAATGGGCCTATGGTTACAACCTAAAGGTGGACAGTAAGAGCATTGTATTAGCTGGTAAGTGAGAGATTTCATAAGAAGTATCACTGTTGTAATTAAAGATAGTCAGCTAGCTTTCATTAATGTGAGTCAGTGATATTCTCTGGGGTTGAACAGTGACATAAAGTGGCTGATTCTGTCAGCTGTTACTTGATGAGTGTTAGGGTTCTGAATGGAATTAAGGGTACGTGTAGATAAACAATGGTCAATTTTAGGCATCAACATTTGAATTAGTAGTAAATTAATCTTTCAACATGATGTCAAAAAATGTAAATTTACAACAAAACATTTCCTGCTCAAAGTAAAAAACTAATTTTATTTCTCCCTAGCACCTTAACAAACCAGCCTTTTACAACACAATCTTGAAAACAATTCACGCTTATCTTATATATTATATACAATGACAGGTCACTAACATTCAAAAATCGTTTATGCTGATTGGTCAGCCCAACCAGCGTACCTGTTGTTAATCAAGCATATGCCAATAGAAAAAAGTCCTGTTGCCCTGACTTTCTTCTATTAATATATGCCAAAGCTTTGCAGTTTTCTTGATCTAAGAGGTTGAGAGGTAGGTATAGAGGGCAGAGAAAATACAAAGAAAATTGGGTTTGTTATATAAAACTAAAGAAATGTACCTGCTTTTCCTTGTATTTTTGCCCTCTCATACCTCTAACGTGCCCAAATTTCACAGTTTCTTTAAAATAAAAAAAAGAAAGAAGCAACAGAGACCTACCCATCTCCATTGCTTACTTTCCAAACCAATGATGTACTGCGTAAGCAAACATAAGTTCTATACCCAAGAGCAGTACATCACCAAAGCCGCAGGATATGAAACAACACAGAATAACATCACAGCACCAATATACAAAGACATTATTTAAGAAAAGTAAGTCATTTAGTTTCTTAAATAATATCATTGTAAAATAGCAATAACCAACTCCTGGGTGTGATATATTGAAGATTTACCCATGGTTGCCTTTGTTTAATCCCTTGAGCTTCACCCTCATAATTAAACCACACCAGCTATGGGTAAATCTTCAATATACCACACCCAGTCATTGGTTTTTGCTATAATAACCCTTAGTTCAATGAACCAACCAAAACAGTTTTCTTAAAGAGATTTTATTATAGTAAATTCAGCTTTCATATAACTAAAATAGAGGACCTGACTAATGAAAATAACAGAAATAAAAATGTAGTGAAAGAATTTCATGCACTGTTACATTTTATATTCTCTATAGCTTGGGCTGAAGAATTTCCAGTAGTCAGAATTCCCAAGGTATTTCTACCACCTACAGTGGTGCTGGTGACATCAAATCAAAGGGGGGCTGCAAGAGACAGATGAATGGGTGTGGTCAATTAGAAGGGGTGTGCCCAACTAGAAAGGGGAGGATCTATGCTCAAAACCACACAAATTGGGAGTCTATTTAAGTAAGCTGCCCTGGGTGCCAAACCGTCATTATGAGAGTCCAATCAAGACAAAATGAAGTGGAGAAGAAAAAAAAATATTTCAATGCATTGGCTACTTGACAGCTTACTTAATATTTAGATGAAAACAAAAAGGTTGTGAGGCATGAAAAATAAATTACTTTTTAAATATGTTACTGGAATGCCAGTCAAAATCAAGTATAAAAAAACAAGCAGCATTCAACTCAAACCACTTCTCCTTGCACTGCACTTCTAATGATAATTTATATTCAGCTTTATAAAAGTACAAAGTAACATGCTGAAAGTAGCAATCAATGTGATACCAATTACTCCCACTTGTAAAAATGTTTCTTATCCAAAAAAGACCTGCTGCCTGACAACAACTATCTACTTGTTTCATGGGGAAAACATGATCAAAGTAAAAAAATGAACAACAAACAAGCTCAAGATAAATTGCTTAAAGGATTACTGCACAGGTTATGGACCACACATGATAGATTAGTATTCTGTTTAGTTTATGGGTAAAGCATGCAAAAATGACTGTAAGTTGCCAACAAATGTAATGAGCTTCTGAAAATACTGTAATCCTGTCCTTTATTATTTATTACAAATACTGTCATATGCATTTCAATACCTAAGGCTTGGACACATCCAAAGTCACTACATGGGGCAGTGGGGTACAACAAGTATGTCACAATTTGAAATGTCTTTAGCTGATGGTAATGGCCCTGACACATTTCATACCTCTCAACCTCAGAGCATGAAATCTGGAAAAAGCCATAAATAGAAGTGGGACAAAGGCCAAAATTAAGGACAATTTTTAAACATTGCTCTTATAAACTTAGAAAGATAATAGAATAGTAGGTCTTGCATTAGTATGAATTTTCTGAAGGGTATAAAATCTGAAACTGAAATGTCTGCCATAATTTTCTAACTTCAGTCTTTAATGATTTGCCACTAATTTGCCAGAAAACCATAATTTTATGAAAAACAGACCAAAAATGTGATGCAAAAATATAAAATAGTCACGCAATACAGCTGGGAACCTGTCAAAGAAGGGACACTTTTTTAATATTAGTACTGTTAAGTTGAACAGCTGACAAAATAAGAGAATCTACATGCATTTCTGAAATAAAAGTAATCTGTAACTCTGATCATTACAATTATTTATTAATTGTAACCCTCCACATTTCTTCCAAAATTGTCATTTTGCAGAGGGATTATTATGGGGAGAGCAACATTTTGACTCAAAATTGGGGACAGTTGAGAGGTTTGGATATACCTAATTCTATAAAGTGATTTTTTGCGCATACCTCTCAACTTCCTAATGCAGGAAATCTGGACAAGGCCAAATATATTAGGGGAACAAACAAACAAACAGTACTAAAAATTGCTCTTGCATAAACTTAGACAGTTGATAGAATAACAGGTCTTGCTTTAGCATGCATTTTTCTGAAGGGTATGAAGTCTGAAACTAAATGTCTGTCATTATTAAGTGACTTCATTCCTAAATAATTTGCAGAAAACCACAACTTTTGTGAGGAACAAACCAAAAATAAGAAGCAAAAATCTATTCAGTCTGCAAAAATCTGGACAGTTGAGAGGTACGGTTCAGCCAGAAGAATTGTGCGGCAGAAATTCTACGTGATGGACTTAGCTCCCTAGGTGTGGACAAAAAGTACCTTCCCAAAAAAACAAAGATCTAAGATGTTAAATAAAATAAAAGATCAATACACAGGAGGTTCAGGTTCAAAAGTTTACTAGTGTACACCAGGAGGCAAAAAACGTACAAGTACAGAATTTTGTCTGACATGAAACAGGAAGTACATAATTTTTCTAGCTACTTACATTCAAGTTGTGCCCACCTTACTGACGTGGTCAGTCACAGGGCATCTACATCACTTTAGCTTACAGTGTTCTATTCATAAAATAATGCTGATGCTGTATATTTTAAAAAGTTTTCCTCTGGTAACAATACGGCCTTGCTAACCACCTGGTCAGACATACTGTCTTTCTGTAAAAGTTACTTCTCCAAGGTTCCAGGCTGGTTCAAATACAATAGCAGATTCAGTCTTTTAATACACCTCTTTGTTCCCCTGTAACACTTTCCCAACAGCTGTGTGTTATCTAGTAACATGTACAAGGTCAATCACCCCAGCAGGAAAGAGCAGAAGATTTTCATTATTTCACACACTTAATTTCCTGACCCAGCAGATAATCACTTGTGAAAAGCATAAACATTAGAACTTGCTGAGCTAGCAGCTGCCAGGGTCAGAGGCCAACTTGCAATAAGGCACACTGCAGTTTCAAAAAGCTTCTTGCAATTGCATATGAATTCATTATTTTTGTCATATCATTAATAGAATAAAATGCATTACATACTACTTTGCTTCTAAGCTAGCACTTCACATATATTCAAATACATATTTTTCTAACATAAGAGAAGTGATTTCCTCAGTCTGGCTTCATCACTTTCAATAGCATTCAGACTCAATCAGTGAAAATATTCAGTAACAAAAAGTTTGTGCTTGTAGACAGTTGATTTAACTGGTTCCTAATCAAACACATCCAACCAAGAACTGGGGGGGGGGGTTGTACCTGAGCTGATCAGATAATCAGTAGACACCCTCTTGATTTTATTAAATTATATTCCTTGCATAATACAGTACAGTTGTTAGAGGGCATTTTAAATTTATTGTTTTGAACATTTTTCCAGTAAACAATGAAACAAAATGCATGCACCAATAATGACAAAACTGCCCAATTCAGAACATTTCCATCATAAAAGAGGTTGCTGCTAGAAAACAACTTTATATTTTATTGTTTTATCTACAAATAAAGTGCTTGCTGCCCTTGAGGAATAAATTGCCTATGTTACATTAAAAAAATGATAAGCTAGTAATGCTGCAATATGGACTTGATGGCAAACTGATAACAAGTGCATAGTTACTAGGTATCTCTGCCAAAGAGGACATTCTCAGAACAGCAGCATCTACCTCCTTTAAAAGTACAATACAGTACAGTATCAGCAATGCATCTAAATACTGTGGGAGTAGAACCCACAGCCTTCTGCATCAAAAGCAAGTATTCAACCTGTTATGCTATTAACAATGCAAGCAGACTTAGCATAAGCAGCACTAAACTTCTCTTCCTCAGAAGTTCTCAGCTCCTTGTAAAATCGACTCGACACTCAACTGTATCTCTCAACTTTGCAGCACAAGAAATCTGGAAAAACCCAAAATGTATTGGGGGGGGGACAAAATCCCAAAAACCATTGCTTCTATAATCTTGGAAAGTTGCCAGAATAAAATGCTGTGTTACCACCATGCATTTCACTGCCAAGTCTTGAACACAGGACCCTGTGTACTACAGTCAGAGCTTACACAGGACCCTGTGTACTACAGTCAGTGTAACATACCATTATACCAAATCAGCCATTTCTTGAAAGACAGAAAGCCTGAAACTTAAATGGCTATCATTTAGTGACTTCAGTTCTCACTATAGCTCTCAACCTCTTAGCACAAAAAAAAAAAAAAAAATGGACAAAGCCAATAATGGGGGAGTACAGCCCCAAAAATAGGGACAAATTTCAAATATTGATCTTATGAACTTAGAAAATTGCTAGGATAAAAGGTTTTGTGTTCCCATGTATTTTCTGAAGAATATGAAGTCTGAAATTCAAATGCCTGTCATTATTTAGTGAATTCAATCCTTCACTGATTAAAAAATCCAGAAAACCACAGATTTTATGAGGAACAGAACAAAAATATGAGTCAAAAATCTGAACAGGTTTCACAAGTCGTGGTGGGTAGGGAATTCAGGCTCTTGCTACTTGGACCCAGGGTACATGATTTCAGCCTGAGTAACTCTAGCCACCAATTTAAATGGGGCATTTTACACACACACACACACACACACACACACACACATACACACATACACACACGCACACACACACACACACACACACACACACACACACACACACACACACACACACACACACACCTTCGTTCTGAACATATCAGTACCTGTATATTCCCTTGCAGAGAGATACAAATCCCTTTCCAGCTTCGTTCTGAACCCAATTCCTTGCAGTGAGAGTAGCACAAAGTCCATTCTCAGGAGCCAGTCAGTAGCTATCCATCCACGTATGTTCAGTTACAAACTGCATAGACTTCTGGGCATCTGTACACTGATGCTTTATCTTTGTAATGCAGACTGGTTAAACAGCATTCTGGATAGGAACTGTCATATCACCAAGCATGCACACACAGTTGGATAGCAACTCCTGCCTAGCACACATGTGCAGTTCCGGGACTTGCAGCTAATTATTTTATTATTTTGTTTTGTTTCATTTTACAGCTGGGGGGCTGCAGTCCAATAGCATGAACCAACCCTGACCACCTATGAAGTAGTGTTTTACTTAGCATACATCTAGCTTCCATCTTATACTATTTCAGAAGTTAATCCCCACCCCGAGGTAAATAGGGTTTGCCAATAAGTAAAAAGTTAAAGGTCTTAAAACTTCCACCATGTTTGTTCATAGCATGTACAGCAATTGTTTTTTCTGTTGTACATCATTTTCATGATCATATATCTTAGCTTTAACCTTACATATTATTTGACTCAGATTACAATCACACCTGATACCATAAATGAACAGGGTCAGTTTGGCACATAAATCCTTCAAGTGCAAACTTTTAGAATTTATTTGAAATTCCTTGGTTTCCATGACATTCTTATACATGCTGGATAAACCACATTTATACATTTCTATTAGTAAACTGTCTTAGAATTTAAGATCTTAAAAGTATAAGGCTCGCTTATAACAGAAAAATGGAAGTCTAGGTAAAAAAAGTTTGCAAGTCTCTTGAAAAGTGGCATATTTCATTACACAAAATATATTTTCATTTTTTTCATATTTTTATTTTTATTGGTCCATAAAACTCCACTGCCATTCACGAGTGGACAGGTGATCTGCTGTGGTGACCCCTAACTGGGAAAAGCTGAAAGAATAAGAAGATTGGTCTGTCTTGTATTGCTTTTGAACTTTAGTTTTGTATTGTTTCCTGCATTGATCACCTTCTTAAACTGCAACAACTAGTTTATGTCCTGACGTCTTTCTTTTATCCATTTGATAATATTTTCCACAACCTTTTAATAATTTTCTCTCAATGCACTATTTTGTCTGGCTCTAATGAACCATTGGTAAGAATAATATTAAGTGAGGTGGCTGGGTACTTTCAGCATGCACAAAAAGTGCTTGCTACTGTTTCTTTTCTGTGCAATCTAGCTTCCGTTTTTGCCTTGTTTTTCTTTCAGTGTTATATAAACACTAGGCTAGCTGCCCTTGATGGCCATTTTAAGCCTAACCAGTTTCTATTTTTGTGCTCAAATTAACCTATCCAATTTCATTATAGATTGGCCTCACCTATCCCATGGACAGTAATTATATATTACTCCTTATGAGAATAAATGGGATCACACCATAGAAGGTTTATGGGGGCCCATGCATAGGATAAAACATTTAGGAGCTGCCTCTGTTCATTAGTAGTACAGGGGGCAGTTCTGGGGTAAATTTTTTGTTTCCCATTCTAAAATCCAAGATGTGCTTGAATATGGACAGGGATGAGGTCTGTTTTATGTGGATGGGGAGTCTGTTCCAGAGCAGTGGTATCCTCTATAAGATGTCCCTGTCCATCCTGTCTCTCCAAATCATTCTGTTGATGTTGCAGAAAAGGTTTATATAACTAGACTGAGGATTTTTGATGCCATTCGACTTTTTGATGTGCAGTAAATCCATTAATATTGGGTCAGAGGATGCCTTGTGTGCCAGACACAGGTCACCTGTTAGCAGTGTGTTGGATACTGAGTATAGTGGCAGGGCTTTGAGTCGGTCCATGTAGGACATGTTTTTTAGGCCTTGTATCCTTTTACTAAGTTATCTCTGTGGACATTACAGTTACTGCATGTGTCTAAACAGATACATGTCAGAGGGCATTATATTCAATGACTGGCCTAAAGAGAGCTGAGTAAAGGGAGACAATGACATCCCTAGATCTAGACACAATCCCTTTCTTTATAAGGTATGCAATATAGAAGGACTTTCTTTCAACAGTGAAAACATGATGGTCAAAAGTTAGGTCAATGTCCACATAAGTCCTCAAATCTCAAACAACTGGGTCAACTCTCAGGGGTACTTTGTTAATGTGGTAGTTCCCTGGGAAAGATGGCTTCCCAAAGGATACAATAATGCATTTTTGTCATTTATTTTCAGTACACAATTTTTCCACCAGTTATTTATTTGGGATAAACCTTCCTGCAGGGTGGCAAAAGTCATTTATAGATTCAGTGACACTTCCTTGCTTGCAGTATCTGAAAAAAATGTCACTTATTTTTGTTTTCCTTACAAATTCCAATCCACCCCCCAAAAATTGTCACTTCTTTTTTAGTTATGCCTACACATTCTAATCCCCATATATGATCAATGAGCCTTGTGGCACATCTAATGAAAAAGCCATGAGCCTAAGAAGGTTTATCTACACAAAAATAATCAATTATATCTAATACTTCACTACAGAAAAATATAAATTATTGATTATACATTCCACCTCAAACAGTGACAGAAATATATCAGGCTGGGAGTGTGTGAAAGACAGCCCTATCACTGATCCTCTATTTGTCACAAAAAAAACATATTTCAAACTTAAATTTTATGTATAATGGAAATTAAATTAAACAAAAAAAGGTCATTGTCCTAAAGATTGAGCCACTGCCTTAATACCCAGCACATAAGGAATATCAAAACATGAATTCTTCAAATCCAGATGAAGCAAATAATATCTTTCTTCCAATTATATTTCTTCAAATCTTCTAACATATCCTATGTCTTTAACATAAGATTCTGTTGAACTAACATTTTTAAGTAAATTGTCTCACACAGAAATTATGTTTTCATTTTGTATGTATGCATACAGCCCTGATATAATCAGACACTCAGGGATCAACTGTAATCTCTCAAAAAATTGTGATAAAGCATAAAATACTACCCAGTAAGTTTTTTCTTTCAAAAAGTAAATTTAAATCATCCTTATCCAGAAATTCTAACATTGCACTGTATTCACTTAACTTTCATACATTTGAATCGAATACCTCAGTTTGCAAAGCAAACACCAGCCTTTGAAAGTTTCTCTCCCTCTATTACAGGAAATTCTTCCAATTACACTCTTGGTTCTGTTTCTAAGTTTTCAAAAGAAACAAAATGACTACTGGTTCCACAAAAAGATAACCATATTACTACTTCACTGTGATCATCCATATGTGCTCCACCGGTTGTCCTTTGATCACATGACAAGCATGCAACACATCACTACACCACAGAAACAGTTGTTTCTGATCTCTTAGTAAATTTTCCTTTTACAGTCTTCACTTTGTAGTTAGCACATTTTTACATCACTAAGCATCTGTGTAAATACAAAAACAATCTGAATATACTTCTGCTTTAATATTCTTAATATTTGCCAGTTCTTTGATCTCTCTTACTGTTCTTCTGTGTTTCCTCTAGTCAGATTCCACCAGTATCTCCAGACAGCTTTGTATACATTGTATGGCCATTTTTTCCATTGTTCTAACAAGTCATTATCTTACTGTGGAATAAAATAAGCTGCTCTCTTGTCCATATGCTGACCCTTTGTCATTATTTGAGTAATGCAATGTTGTTATTGTGTGTGTCTGTGTGTGTGTGCGTGCGTGTGTGCGTGTGTGCGTGTGTGTGTGTGTGTGTGTGTGTGTGTATATATATATATATATATATATATATATATATATATATATATATTTTTTTTTTTTTTTTTTTTTGAGTAATATAAAAAACTCTAATCCCTTTCCACAAAAAAGCAACCTATTTAGTTTTTGTTAGAGCGATGGGGTATTGGCTGCAATTGTCATAGACAACAGGGAATTATTCTGCTCCAACTTCTGTTATGTGTATTCTTACTGCTTAGAACCTATTTTGTTATATAGTCTATCTGAATAGAAAATAGCAAGATGAGGATAAAATATTCCTAAGCATTTCTGTTGTGTAACTGCTGTACAGGGTACTCCTTCAATGCAGTGTGTGCCGAACAACATTGCAGTAGTCTTGTTTATCCAGTGTGAACCTGTGTATATGACCAAGTTTATGTTAGCTAATAAATTCCAAAGATCCTTATAGTCTTTCCGAACACTCTGGTTTGGAATTTTTCTAAAGTTAAGATTATAATGTCTGCAGCATAAACAGTGCAATTTAACATGGGCAAATCGCATGTTAGACTGTTTAAAAAGCGGGAGAATAAAAATGTTCTCAGAATAGAAACTTGTAGTACATCTAATGAAAGAATTCCATTTTTGAAATTTAAGTATTGCACTGTGAAGATTCTGTTAGTGAGATGTGTTTTGAACCATTATATTTACTGATTTCTTAGTACCAAAATTACTTGTATTGCTACTAAGATTATGTGATTCACTGATTCAAATGCATGCCTTAAGTCTTTGATGAGGGCCCCTGTAAGGCTGTCATGGCTTCATACATGTGATTACTACTGTATAAATAGCAATTAAGGCAGTGAAACCCTTCTGAAATCCAAGTTTTATACCTAAACATCTGCTATAGTTTGAAGCTGTTTATCTGAAAGTATGCCATACTTTGAAAGTATGTTGTAGTCAGACAGTTGACTGTGTGGTAGTGTCACAATACTTTTCAGTGGACAGAGTAAAGCTATTGATCTGTAGTCTTATTCTGAAGATAGGTGTTTAGTTTTTGGAGATACGTAACTTAAGTGATGTTCTAACTTTGTGGGCTAATAACTGAGGTAAGAGTGAGACTGTAGATATGGGTTAGCAGATTTGTTTTACATTGTGCTGCTAATCCTAGAAAGTTAGGATGCAGTTTAGAATTATTTTGCTTGTGAATATTCATATTCTAGTGTTTCTTATACTTATTGCAAACCTAAAATGGTGGAGCTCTAGAAATTTGTCTTGGTTATTTTGTCCTGTGCTAATAATACATGTTTTGGAGATAGTAAAGTAGATATCTTTACTTGTTGGGGATGTGCACATTGGTATTTTTATTCCACTTAAGCCTTTTGATCTAATTTTTTTAGTGTGGTTTCCTGAATTGTCTAAGCAATGCTATGTATAATATTTACTTGTTCCTGGTAAAATTAGTTTTCAGTGTATTATTAGCCATTTGAACTGTTTGTCAAATGTAGTGATAAGCTTTGGGTTTGGTATGATTGATAGAATTAGTATTCTAACATTTCCAGGCATCATCTGTTTGTTCAAATAGACTTTAATTAGTGTCAGCTAGGGGCATTTAGTGAGTCTTAAGTCTTATTTGTCTTAGTTGGAGTAATATATTTTGAATTTAGGTTATAAAATAGACTCAGCACAGTTACAGGTTAGTGTCATTTAAATTGTGACCCAGTTTAAATAGAACAGTTCAATGCTTAGTGCTTCTTGACCTGATTCAGGGAAAAATCTTAAATACTGGTTTACCTTTTTAGGTTTTAAATAACCAACTTATTGGGTTGTAATCACTTAAGCTATTTGAAGTTGTTAGTATTAACATTTCTTTACATTTCTCTGGAAAGTTAGCAATGACAATGTCTAGCAGGGAAGAGGGCTCAGATTTTGAGGACTATTTCTTATTTGTTTAATTGATTTAATAAAACCATATTTAGCTTTAGGTTCCCCAATATGATGAAGCATTCTTTTCCTGGCATTTTTTATAAGAGTTCATTCAATTTAATGAGCATGTGCACAAGACAAACACAGGGTGGGGGAGATTTACAGAATGGTGTTTAATTATGTATTTTTATTTATTTTGACATTTGTTAACTGGGAATGTCCGACTGAGCATGAGCCCAGTGAGAAAAGCTCCACAGTACAGATAGACAGCGATGATACAAATAATAAGATTATACAAGCATAATACAAACATAATACAAGCATAATACAAACATAATACAAACATAATACAAACATAATACAAAGCATAATACAAACATAATACAAACATAATACAAGCATAATACAAACATAATACAAACATAATACAAGCATAATACAAACATAATACAAACATAATACAAACATAATACAAAGCATAATACAAACATAATACAAACATAATACAAGCATAATACAAACATAATACAAGCATAATACAAACATAATACAAACATAATACAAACATAATACAAAACATAATACAAACATAATACAAACATAATACAAACATAATACAAAGCATAATACAAAGCATAATACAAGGCATTATGATAAATTTAAAATACAGAATTAAATGTACATGCAAACTGCAATGTATATAACTAAAGTAGTACAATGTAGGAACATTATAGGTCAGACAGCAGGCTATAGGGTATAATTCATTTTAAATTTTAAAAGTATTAAACATCTGTATAGTTGCTATAACTGACTTTGGGTCAGTATCCATAGTAGATGGATTGATTTATCTGAGCTTAGCTTCGATGGAAGTTTTATCCTTGACTAATAGTGGGACCCCCTCCTATTTGTGTCTCTGGTCTATTGTTGAAGAAGCAACAGATGCACATTTTTTGTCTCTGAGCCAAATTTGTGTTATTGGTAATATAGTTAGGATTGTTTTGGTCTACCTTTGCCTCTAATGATGGCCATTTGTTAATGTTGCTTGATTATTTGTTTTGTTGCAATGTGCTTTGAAATGTATTGGTTATTTTGTTTAGTAATGGATTGTATGGTTATTATGAATCTTGAATTAAGATTGCTGCCTGTTGCTTTAATGCCAGACAGTAATGTAAGTAACATGAAGAGAAGTACATTTGTATTGCGTTATAATGTGTGGATCTCTTGGTTCTTCAGAGTGTCACAGCATACACTAAGGATCTGTGAAGAATAATACAAAACTCATCCTTCAAAACCGTACCAAAATTATAAGCTGGATTTTTGGAATTCTATATAATAATATCAATGTTAAGAATGAATTATCAAATCTATATAACACTTAAATCATCTATAAGACAGCTCCTAAAGATTCTTACTGGCAATATCTAACTAAAGGGTTTCAAGTATTATTATTAATGGAAGATAAACATTTTATTTTCAGTTAAACTAACTTCTTACTCACAATTCTGGAGGATTTTTCATTGGAAATTTCTGCACAGATCCTTTCTGACAACCGAGAAACTCTCAAAAATTAACCCTTCAAACAGCAAGTTATGTTGGAGATGTCATCTATGTCCACTAATGCTGACTGGTCTTATATTTTTCTGACTGTATTAATATTAAACTATATTGGAATGAGATTAACAAATTTTTTCAAGCTATCTATACTGATATATTTGTTTTGACAATGTCTTTAATTTTATTGAATGTTGTTAATAGTAATAATATGAAGAAAGATGACCTGTATTTGTTGTGGACAATGTTAGCAATAGCCAGAAAATGTATAACTAGAAGATGGAACTCTAATGTAGCACCCACAATGGAGGAATTCCTATCATCACTGAAGAAATGCATACTAATGGAGAAAAGAACTAAAGAGTTAAGAACTTTTCCTAAGCCGTTGGTTAATAGCCTGTGGAGGAAAGTTTTTAATTTGATTGATACCCTACAGATGGAACCAAACTCTTCCTAACTATCATAGTTTATATATTAACTTTTTATCTGAATCCTTTTTATCAGTCTGAATGTAAATACTGTAAATAGTTATTGAATGCTATTTTTGTATTAAATTATTGTGTTATTTCATCAAAATAAAAATCATTTGAGTAAAAAAAAAAAACAAAAAAAAAAGAATGTGTGGATCTCTGCATTGCACAAAGTGAGTAACGGCATATTGTTTGGTATGTTCTAAATGTCTAGGTGCATGCATCCATCAGTAATATTTACTGAAAGAAAATTTATGCTGTGTCAGCTGTAATAGGTAATGCCATTGTGGGAATATGTTTTGCCTATAGTCGATCTTATTTGAAAAGTTAGATAGAGAATGCTGTTGCAGCAAAGGAAGTTTAATTTAGTTTTGTCTATTAGACTACAGTTGTAGTTAATGCTTGTGTTATTTTTAGCCAATAGCATGTTGTTGTTCAAACTAATTTATTATGTATTAGAGACATGAATTTCAAGAAATTCACCAGGAGAGCAAACACATTACAAGTAAGTTGTCATCAGGAACATCAAATCTTAGGATCTCTCAGTAACCATTCCATATTCAGAGATAGTACTACCATGGTATTTTAGTAGGAAGACATGCCGCACCCTGATAGGTGGTCTCTGCAGGCATTTCAGAGGAGATAATACACTAGTTAGACATGTGCTCTCCCTCAGAAACCTGTAGACAGTTTTATAAATGAGTAACTCAAGAGAATTGCTTGGCTTTGTAAATTAACACAGCCAAACCTCAGGTGTGTGTCTGTGTGTAATGGCCCACTTAGTTATGGGGCTTGCTCAAAGTCAAACCATATACCTTAGGTACAAGGGGTCAGAGCCTTAATCCAACTGACAGTCCCAATTTCTTGGGCAAAAACTCAAGATCTGTTGCACAAAATACATGTTGATGCAAAACTTGTTAACATTTTCAGTGATTTAGAGCATTCTGTTAGTCTGACAAAGAAGACATAGAGATGTCAGAAATGAGATCTAGGCAGAGCTGTATCATAGTTAAATGGGGCCCTAGGGAGGGTACTGGATCTGGGCCCCCTAATAAATCCACCCACAGCATCCCCACGTCCCATTACTTGCCTCTCTGACTCTCACTCTCTCTCCCCAGTTACCATAAAACACTGTTCAAACCTGTCAATGTGCATACTGATTTCTTCCTTACTTCTACAGTGATACCAGATACTGGGATTTAATTTAAAATGTTTATTTCAAATTTTATAGCACAAACACTAATAGCCATTTGCTAAACAAAACAATACTATTTTATAATGAAAACGGACTTAGCATGAGCAACAATAAACTTCTTTGCCCTTGAAACTCTCAGTCATTGAATTGCATTGAAACCTACATTGATAGAAACATATATCTGACCAGTGGAGAATTAAGGGTACTCTGGGCTGTTTTCAAACCATGGGCCCCCTGCACACATTTTTAGAACCAAGCATGAATGCATGTACTCTTTGATTCACTTTCCTGATTGTATTAAATTATATTCTTTGTTTAATACAATGCCACTATGTTAGACTGCATCTTAAATTTATAGTTTTGAAGATTTTCCAGTGAGCAGTGAAACAAAATGTATGAATCAATAATGACAAAACTACTTATTTCAGAACATTTCAATCATAAGAGGCCACTCAAACTATTGTCATAATATTCCACCAATAACGGTTAATATGCATAATCTTTGCAGAAGTAAAAGTCATCTGAATAATTCCACATTAAAGAGATCTGTAAGTAATAAAGAGGTTGCAGACGACAAACAACTTTGCATTTCAGTGCTTTATCTACAAATACAGTGCCTGCTGTCCTTGAAGAATAAATTGTATATGTTACTTTAAAAAACTGATGTGCTGGTGATTTGCAGTAAGGAATAGCTAGCAAACAGACAGTTCATAGTTCGTAGGCATCTTATCTAAAGGAGAACACTCATGAGTACAGCACTCCTCTCCACACCCCATATGCTACCCTGCAGTGTCAGCAGTCAAAGTGGGAAGAGAATCCAGAGCCTTCTGCATCAATGGCAAGTGTGCTACCTGAACAACACAACTATGAATGTCTACGACTGATGTGGATAGACTGTAATCCTCAGAGATTTATAAAAAAATAAAATAAAAAAATAAAGCAGACCTGGCAGTTAGTGTGGAGGTTTATGGCACTTATTTACCAATTATCAAGGCTCAGGGTTTAACTCTGAGCAAAGACACTTAAGTAGATAGCCCACATAATTGGGACATTTTATACACACACACACACACACACACACACACACACACACACACACACACACACACACACACACACACACACACACACACACACACACACACACACACACACACACACACACACACACATTTGCTGCTGCACTCACTGTTTCATTTCAGTGAATTCAGTCCTGGATCTGATAAATCCCCTTTGCTTGCAATCCTTGGCTTTTGCTGCAGATCATATGTCCTACAGCTACATTAAGGTGTCATCCTAATGCTAAGGTTCCTGGGGTTTGCTGTTCTTCTCCCATGAGGTACTAAACTTTCCTGTGTTTACAGAAGTCTTTGGACTTGTTTTTTTACCGACAGTTTTATTTTTTATTGACGCCCCCAAGCCAACACAGGCCCTCGGCAACTGCGCAGATTGCCCCATGGTGGATCCCCCTCTGGATGTAGGTGTACTGCAAGCATATAATCAACCCCTAGAAAAAAAATAAAATAAAACAGTATGTTATAAGCAATAATATTTCTAATTTCTGTATGACTTGTGTGTTGCTGATTTATATTGTCTGTAATTATTTTACTTTACTAATTGCACTAAAGAATGAATTCATTCATTAATATGCCTGGGTTGTATATTATAGTCCAAATGTACTGCATTTTAGTAATGTATTTTTGCAGTATCTTCTTTAGAGCTTCCATCAAATGCAAAGGGTTTTACATTTGTCAGGTCATATAGTCTACATTTTTATAGTGATAGTATTATACAATAAAAGATTACCTGTATTCCAAAACATGCACACTAATTGGTCTGTCCAATCAGCATGCCCTAGTAATTCCGACATTCCTCATGGAAAAAAGCCCAACTATAAGAATCATCTCTGCTAAGTGAGACCATGAGCCATTAATATTCCTGGAAATGAGCTGTTTCTTGTTAAAAACTCTTATATTTAAGAACTGCACAGCTTTTAAATAAAAGAGTTTTTAACACAGATAGAGTTTTTAACACAGATAGACAACAGTAGCATGTAGCTATGCTGGAAGAATATCACAGCTACTGGCTACAACAAACCATACATTAAGGGGAAAAAAACAGTAACTGAAAGCTCACACACACACACACACACACACACACACACACACACACACACACACACACACACACACATGAACGCACAAATGCATGCACATATCAAACTTTGATTACTCGAGCTTCACTCTCATGATCAAACCACACCAGCCATGGGTAACTCATGTGAAACCCACACCCTGTCATGGGTTATTGCCATATGATTTTCAGCATTCCTTATATAGTTATTGTGGCATATTATTGTGGTACAGTCATCTCTACAACATTGGACTGTAAAGGATTTCTACATTAAACTGTTAGTCTGGCAGTTAGCACAGAGGACTAAGTCTACGACTTGTTAATGAGCTGCTTCCTGTGACAAGCATGCAGGGTTTTAGTCTTTCCAGGTTCATTTATCTCCTATGTGAGACTCAGCAAGTCATTTAACCAGGCAATGCTTTGGACCAACTGTGAATTTGTGCTAGGGTCCCTAATGGTCTTCAGGACTGCATGCTTAGTAACTGTTTTCTTATTGCATAGCTGATCTAGTTCAAGAACTGTTAGTGCAATATCACCAGCACACTTTTTTTAATGCAACACAAGTGATTTATTCTTCAGGGGCAGCAGGCACTGCATTTGTAGCTGAAGCAGTTAAATGCAAAGTTGTTTACCAGCAGTAGCCTCTGCATTAATAATGGCTCTTTTTAATCTGGAATAATTCAGATTACTTTTTTAATGCATAATTATTCAGATGACTTTTACTTCTGCAGAGATTGTGCATATTGACTTAGCATACTGTATATCAGGTTGTTCATATTTGTTATGCTCTTATAAGTACACTTCTATTGAAAAATTGCTACACATGGCTAGATCTTATGGTATGATAGTGATATTTATACAATTTCATGTAGTTCATCCAAAGCTACCAATAAAGTACATGCAATTTATTTCTTGATAACAATAATTGGTGTACACAGTCAACAAAATGGTTATAACTGCTGGTGGCGGATTCACTGTGAATGAAAGTACCTTATACCCTTATCATCTGATCATTTTAAACACAGAGTGTGCGTGTGTGTGTGTGTGTGTGTGTGTGTGTGTGTGTGTGTGTGTGTGTGTGTGTGTGTGTATTAAGATGGATTATACAACGACACCCCCCCCCATTAATATTCCAAAACGTGCACGCTGATTGGTCAGCATGCACGTTGTAAATCAGACTTACACTAATGGAAAAAGGTCTGGTCGCCCGGACATTTTCCATTAGTATTTTTTTTTTCTTACAGCAACGGAGAAAGCAAGATCTCCGTTGCATTTTAGAAAGTGTCTCAGTATGTTAAAGGAGTTTAACATAGCGAGACGAGACAGCTTTAAAAAAAGCAACGGAGAAAGGAAGATCTCCGTTGCTTTTTTTAAAGCTGTCTCACTATGTTAAACTCCTTTAACATAGTGAGACACTTTCTAAAGCAACAGAGAAAGCAAGATCTCTGTTGCTTTTTAGAAAGTGTCTCGCTATGTTAAAGGAGTTTAACATAGCGAGACAGCTTTAAAAAAAAGCAACGGAACTTTCTCTGTTGCTTTTTTTAAAGCTGGCTCACTATGTTAAACTCCTTTAACATAGCGAGACACTTTCTAAAAAGCAACGGAGATCTTGCTTTCTCCGTTGCTTCCACCCACAGCTCTGATGTACTGCATAAGCATACATATGCGCAGTACATCAGATCTGCTGCAGAATACTGGACAGCTGTGGAAGGGCAGCAAGGAGGCATTATACATTGTATGGGAGACTATGTTGTTTTACTTTCCTTAGCAAAAGACCATCAGTGTTTGTCCTATAAAATTTGAAATAACCGTTTTAATTTAAATCCCTGCAAGCATTATGAAAGTAAAGAAGTTTCCTCAAAGCTGCAGTGAGTTAGGACTTCTGCCCTAGCTCTACTGTTTTCCAAATACCTGCTACGAGATTACAAAAGATTAGTGCTTATTTTCAACCATTTTTTTTATTTTCTGATTAACTAAAGCAATATTTGGTGCATACCTGTTTGTTTAAACTGTGCAACTGTATTGAACTGCATTTTTAGATTTTCTGCTAATTGAATTTCTCTTACACTTAATTACAGTTCATCTGCTTGTCTTGTTCATTTTACTTATTTGTTGCACTTCAAAAACACTCACATGGACTAGGTTCAGGTTTTTGCTGATTGTAGTACTGTTTTCGACCTTTGGAGCTTATAAAATAGTTGATCTTTTGTCAGGAGAGGCCCCCCTGTGCCTTCATGGCATGAAGGTACAGTTTGGACTGATCTAGCTAGAGTTACTATTGCAGGACTCTGTTTAGGGTGTTTTGCTTGGATAATTTGAACTTTGGCTGTCTCCTGTTTTTTGCTTTAAAAAGCCTGTGTTTGAACTGGTTTGTGCTGTTTGCACCTGTTTGTGCACTACTGCACAGAGGGATTGCCGTTTACAAATGTCTACTCTGTAGCCTTTCAAATATTACCTAAACCAGAGTTCTTTGTGCCTAAATTTACTAATGACTTCCCCTGCTGTATTTCCTCTTCAACTGTTATAACTAGACCAAGATTATTTCTAGGACTGAACTGTCATTTTCCATCCTTTTCTCCTGGTTGAGATGCATCTACTGAGGCAGTGTAACAATTATCTCATGTACACTGACCTCCCCCTACTTCTAAATCATTCCTGTACAATTTGTGAGACATGACCTCCATTATGAATCTGGAATCACAGTTCTCTCACTCAATAAATAGCAATAGAGTGTGTTGTCAGCCCACCTACCACAACTCCTACTCATGACACTCAGCATACACGTAGACCAATATATGCGGAGGTGCTCACAAAAAATCTACCTAAACACCAGAGACCTACAAAATACATACATATTAAACCAGCCATAACACCCAAAACACAAAATACACATAATGACTCAAGCACAGGTGTCTAACCATCAAAGCCCATAAGGAAAAGCACATCCCCTCCAAATCTCTTAGTCATAGGAGACTCTATAGTGAGACACACAGACGTCTCCCTCACTAGATTGAACAAGGAGAAAGTCAGAGTTAGCTGTTTTTCTGGTGCCAGGATTCATCAGATCATGCAGGCACTCAGGTTTCTCAACAAGTACTGTTATGATTCGGTCATTGTACATGTTGGTGTGAAGGACTTGAGATGTACCTGCCTAGACTATAGGAAGAGAGACATGACTGAGCTCTCTGATTATGTGTCACAGACAGGTATGTCCCTAGCCTTGAGCAACATATTGCCCTCACCTAGGATGATACCACAATATAAACAGAAAATCATTTACTTCAATAATTGGCTTAGTTTCTGGTGTCATTCTAAGGGGATCCAATTTCTGTCAGCCTGGGATGACATGATCGATAGATCTCGATGCTTTATCAGGGATGGTCTTCATCTGTCACCCTGGGATTTCGGCTACCTGCACAGGCTCTTGCCACCCCATAGTGCCTTTGTTAGGCAATGTCACAAGGACAAAATTCAAGACATAAAAATTTTATCGAAAAACAAATTCATAGTTATGCTGCTAACTGCTAGGAGTCTTACCATGAAACTGCACTCACTGGAAGCAGTCCGCACCTTAGAAGACAATGACATCTGTGCAGTCACAGAGACCTGGTTCAATGCTGTGGAGGGCACTGCAGCCATGCCAGATTACACCTCCTACCACACGTTCAGACCACAAACAGAAGGCATGAAAACTAAAGGAGGTGGGGTATCAATATTCATTAAAGATACACCTCCCGATTGGTTAAACAGTGTGATTCCCTGGAGACACTTCAGGTGCAACTAATGGTTGGTAGGACACCTATTCACATCATTGCCAGCTACAGGTCCCCCTCCATGAATCCAGACACCCATTCTGCCTACTTATATCTACTGGAATCCATCAAGATACATCCGTGCATCATGGTTTTGGGTGATTTTAATTACCCATCCATTGATTGGGTAAATGACTCATGCTCAGACTCACTTGCCCAAAGGTTCCTCACGTTCATTAAGTCCAGTGCCTTGGATCAGCTGATGGACACCCCAACTAGAGGCACCAGCATCTTGAATCTGGTGCTTACCAGTATGGAGGATTGCTGTAGCAACCCCACTGTGAGGTCTTCCTTTGTCAGATCTGACCACAAATCAGTCTCATTCGAAGTAAGTATCACACCAGAATCTCCCTCCCTCCCTCAGCAGCAACTAATCTAAAAATCTTCTCCAAAACAGATTATATCCTTCAAAAGGGATGGTATAACTAGCTTCACTGTACCCCCCCCTTCATATGCTACTAGCAGCTGTGCCGAATCCTACACCAATGCTTTTTACAAACACCTGTATAACTGCATTGCCACAGCCGTACCTGATAGGACCAAAATGAACTTTTCAGGGAAGAGCAAACCTGCCTGGTGAACAACTTCCATTAACAGGCGTTACAATAATAAAAATAAATTGTTGTCCATAAGTAAGAGGGAGCATGCCCTAAACTGGAAACACTCTCTCCTCAGCATAAACAAGTGAATAAGACTTCTTGTGAAGTCCTACAAAGCAAACTATAAATCCAAATTAGCGTCTTCATCTAAGGACTAACAAGAGGTGTTCTTTAGTTACATCCATAGCTTAAAACATAAGACCCAGATTTGCGCTGAACTAGTAGTTAATGATACTACATACACTGAGCCTGTGGACATAGCAAACCTGTCAGCTGACAGGTTCTGTGAAAACTTCACTCCCCTGTCCCCACCACACATATCCCATGACATTCCTTCCACCTTTTCCCACCTTGTACCTCTATAGAGCAGGTCATAAATGCCCTTTTTAAGGTGAAAAACACAGCATCTATGGGATCTGATAACATCCCAGGCTGTGTCCTACATGGTCTCCAACAAGAATTAGCAACATCACTGGGTACTCTTTTCAATCAGGTCTAAACACCGGCTTTGTCCCAGCTGAATGGAAAATGGCCACCATTATCCCCTTGCCCAAAGATGATGCTTCCACTGACCCTGGGAACTATAGACCTATTAGCCTGACTAGCCTTATTTGCAACACCATGGAGCGAATTTTCATGGACCTTATCAACAAAGATATAAGTAATCTCCAAACATTTGACCCTAATCAGTTTGGATTTGTCAAAGGGAGATCATGCCTGTTAAACCTGGTAGACTTCCTTGAGACAGTCTCCAGAGCCATGGATGAGGGTAAACTGTGCATACAGCCTACCTGGACTTGGGCAAGGTTTTTGACACTATTCTCTACTCAGGTATTATTGACAAACTCACCCAGCTAGGTATCAACCCCTATATCATTAAGAGGGTCACTAAATGGCTCACTGATATAATTCATACAGTCAAAATATGGGAATCCACCTTTAACAGCAAACCCATAACCATTGGTGTTCCGCAGGGATCAGTCTTGGGACCTCTACTGTTTGCAGTCTATTTCTCTAAAGTACAAGCAAACTAAAGGCCTGTGACTGACAAAGTTTGCTGATGACTGCAAACTGTGAGCAGTCATAAAATCCCTAAATTATGTCAGTATCCTACAAGAGGGTCTGATGCAAACAAATGATTGGTGCCAAAGTCACGGCCTTAGACTCAATGCAAAAAAAAGTATTATCATCCCTTTTAGTAAGAGCGATGTTCTGGCTAATTACCTCATCAATAGAAACACCCTAAGCATGCACTTACTGCTGAGAATCCTGAGCACACAGGTTGACAAGCAACCTTACCTTTGTTCACCATGTCTCCACAGTGGTAAGAAAGGCATTCTGTATTGCTAACCTCATAAATAAGGGAATTGCCTCCAGAAAAAAAAGAAGTTATAACCTTCATGTACTCTTTCCTCATAAGGCCAATAATTGAGTACAATGCCCCTTTTGTTATGTACGTTTCCAAACACCTGCAGCAATTGGTGAGACCACAAAAGTTCCTCACAAGGAAAATTCAGCATCTGTCCTATGCAGAACAGCTGAGATCATGGTCAGTTTATTCCATTTCCTACAAACTACATAGAGGTGATCTCTGTCTTGCATATAAGGCAATCTCTGACTCTGCTATGATGGAAATGCAGCATATCCATAATTCCAGTGGCTCACGGATTACGCACTCTAAAGACCTTAACCTGGTATGTGGCATTAATAGAACCTGTTGGAGGGACTGATTTGTCTCCCAGAGGTTACCACACCTGTGGAACAGACTCCCAATTCTTGTCAAGCAGAGCACCTCTTTGGCCCTCTTCAAGCACAAGCTGGACTATTGGATGGGTAACTATAAGTTCACTCTGGGAATTCCACATGTGTGTGTGTGTCTCTCTCTCTCTCTTGGACAGGGGCAATAGGTGTGGAAATAAGGGCAAAACTTGACTAGGCTTGTAAGGGCCCTAGGGGCATTAGTCTATTAACTTCCTATGATCCTATGATCCTATGCACACTGACAAGTTTGAACAGTGTTTATGGTAACTGGGGAGAGACAGCCAGGTAATGGAATACTGGAATGGTTGCATGGGGAGGAGATCCTGTTACATTACCCTGCCTAGGGCCCCATTTGACTATGATCTGACTTTGCTTTGCACCACCTCCATTAGGCATCAAGGATAGCATTTCAAAAAGAAATAAAACTTAAAAAAAAAATAAAGTACAAAGACGAGGAGGCTTTAAGTCTTACACACTTGGCACAGGAAACAGCAACTTTAACACATTACACTAACTACCCACTACGCTAACTAATAAGTGTATTTTTACAATGTAATAAGAATCTCAAACATTAGGACTGCAATACTTCATGAGTTTAGAAGGAGAGGACCACCTAACCAGGCAACAGGAAGAATATCATGTAAAATCAGGTTCATTTGAGATGGATGGCAGTGTATCTATGTAGGGAGAAATCTTCATCACAAAGTCAATAGGAAATCTAGACTACATCAAGGAGAATATTTGAAATGTGACTCAGAGACACCTAAAAAGTTAATGCAGCAACATGTCTAGCATTGCAGTGCAGTTTCTGCTCACTAAGAGGTCTGAAATTCTAACGTCTGGCATTATTGACTGACTGCAGTCATCAATGGTTTCTGAGGGCAGGATAAACAAAGGAAGCATTGGGAACATTCTGACAATTCAGGGACATGTATGGGGTATGTGGTGTGTGGGGGGTTTGTGTGCATGTGTGTGTGTGTGTGTGTGTGTGTGTGTGTGTGTGTGTGTGTGTGCGTGTGCGTGTGTGTGTGTGTGTGTGTGTGTGTGTGTGTGTGTGTGTGTGAGAGGGAGAGAGACCTCATTATGGCTTATGTGTAACTGGATCAGAAAATACCTTATCTTGGAAACCAGAGCTTTTACTGCAGCCATTATCATGGGAACTGGGGATCTGTCTGAATCCCTGGAGTAATTCTTTGCATTAAATGGGGCTTTAGCTGCCACAATGTACAGCTACTACAAGAAAAGTGTGGGAATGTGAAATGTTTAACAGCTTTTGAAAGTCGTAACATTTGTAGTGTTACCACACTGACAGCTACCAAAGGCTAAGTGACCCCCTGAATGAAATGCTTTAAAAGCTGTTAGACACTTTACTCAGACACACTTTTTTAAAGCTGTTGTAGCTTCTTAATGCTGTTCTGTGGTAGGCAATGCTGGCCATTCTTAAAGTGCTAGGGTGGGGTAGAACTTACTAGCAATGAAAGGTGGTTAACAAAGTTGTCTTTACCCAAATTCAGTGTAATTATATACTATAATAGAATAATCCATATCTACAAAGCTATTCTGAGTTAAAATATATAAATAAATAAAAGCTGTAGTTTTGCCTATGATTTTAATGTGTTTTTGTGTAAAAATACTACAGTAGTTCATATTTAAATGCCCATTTATTATTTTGAATGGAAGTGTCTAACATGCATGAATGTTAGAATTTTATCCATAAGATATATTTTTATGCAAACACTCAGTTGTTTAAAATGGACTAATTTAAGTGCTACCTTTTGAAAATGGCATTATGGTGTTTTCTTCCTAATTTATTAAGGAAAGTAACAGGGAAATTGACTTCTGCACAAAAAAATAAGCAATTACATTTTCTCTGAGTAATGGTAACCTCAGGAGTTATGATTTGTATGTAAAACCGTTCATGAAGGAATGCAAGCCTCATTCAGGCTGTAAAGATAATGTCCAGAGAAATGTTATGGCTTTCTGAAAGCACCCATAAATTGTCTGTACAGTGGTATCAGTATGCACTTTTTTGTTCAAAAAACAGTATTAAAACCTATAGATCATTATGTCTTTCCAGCAGTTGATTTCTGTCTCTGACTTTAGTAAATCATTTCCTTCAAAGTCTGACATCAAAAAAACATTTCTATCTTTCACAACTATAAGTTATTGTTCCACTAACTCTGCTCTGTGTGTTTTTATGTGTTCTTAAAATTTCCAGCACACTAGGCCTCATGATACTTTATCTGACTCTGAGTAACATACAATGGAAAGAATCCAGGCCCATGGGGTCTTGTGCAAAGAACTTAAATGCTGGCTGATTTATGAAACAAAATCATGTGTGTAAACATCTGTATTATCAAGGCAGCCAACTTTGCTGGAGTGTTAGCATTTTTTCACTGTAAATGACATTCTTGTAAAACTCTTTACAGATTGCAATACAGTTTAGTCTAAATAACTGCGCTCAAGAAATTCAGTTTGCATCAAATTTCAGTTACAAAATAGAGATGGGACAATGGTGAGAGATATTCTGCACACTGACTTTAAACAAGCTAAGAAGCTATGCTACTACTGTTTGTTGGAGCTGGCTCTTCAATTAATGTTTTTTTTTTAATGATTGCACCAATTTCTGTGAGATGAACAAAGGAATTAAGGTATTGCATACTACCTACTACAAAGAACATTAAAATTTCATAAAAAAATCAATATAGCCATTTTGTATTTCTCTTGACAAATACAGTCTTCCTTTTGTTGTGTAGACGACTGAATGGCAAACTACTTTGTTCACTATACAGTGTCACATCACACCTGAGATGCACTGCCTTTCATACTACACACTGAACTGATGGGGCCCTGATACGCATGGGGTAAATACAATAATGACACAAAGAGAAATTGAATCTGTCTTTATGAAATAATTCAAACAAGCAGCATTAACACACCTTTTCAGTGCTTCATTAATCAGAACAGCATTTATGTAGCTGGACTGTTTCTGGTAAATAAAGTACCAAATCATTTCCAGTTGAGACATCAGTTCAGTGGAACAGGAGCCTGTAACATCGAAGGACTGTCTAATTTTATGGCAGTTGGTTTCAGCAAATGAACACCAGTTCTTAGTACCATCCAAGTAATCTCTGTCCAAAGTGTATACAGTTCTGTCCCTAAAGCTGTAATACCAGAATGGAATGGTCAGACTTCAGATGTTCGGTCAATCCCAAAAATACACTCAAACAATGACTTTTGCAGAAGAGCATATCCCCGCATCTTTATACACCCATTACTTATTTTCACTTTAAGATCACACAACCTCAGGGAAAGGGCATTCTCATTTTCATAAGTTGTGCAGTCACTGAGAGAAATGAAATGGAAGCTCCCAGCAATCAGATTTCTAATGCCAGCTTTGCATTCATTTGTAATTATAATGCTTCATGAGACAGATGTAACCCCTATTTACAAGTGTTTTAATTCAAAAACCTAAGCAATTCTGTATTGCCCACTTCCCTATGTTCAAACACTTTCCATTATACTTGTCCTAAACACTAACTTGACTACACCCATCATGTCTCCTCAGTGCCTGATGGCCATCAGGACCTGCCCATTCTAGTCATGCCCATTCATTCCTTCACTTGCTGGAGTCAGAAATGATCACGAGAAACTGTAATCCAGGAAGTCATTTGGAGATTTTCTGTTTTGAAGGCATAAGCCCTCTCACGTTGGCTAACATGTTCACTCACCAAATTGTGGGCCTGCTATCTCTTCCTCTTTGTATTTGCACTCTTTAGCACATGTGACATGAAGGTGATTGTCTATGCCCTGTAAGAGCCAAGTACTATCCATATCCCATATGGTGCATGCTATGCATGTTTCCCTCCAGTGGATACCACCACTGCAGTGGTACAGATTGTCTCCCTTGCCCAGGACAGATATACCAGCATCAACTGCTCAACTCCACCTTTCATCATTTCCATTAGTGCCTGGTCTGATAGTTGATTCCAGGTCATTCTGCTCACTGGGTCACAGTCTGGACTTTGTCTAAGCTATAGAGCTGTTTCAGTAGTAACTGTACCTTTAACATTATGCATATTTTAAATGCACATCTAGACACTGCCAGCTGCACTTTACAGATATGAGGCATGTAATCTGTTCTTCTATGTACACTTACTGTAAACTGTCCTCCAAACCAGAGCTTGTATAATGTCATATATAAATTTAGAGCACAGAGACTGCTATACTGTGCAGCCTTACATTAACATGTACCATGTATCATGTGCTTAATGCACTTTATCCAGTTAAGGTACCTATGTACATGGATCAGTCCAGAGTCCTAGGACTATCAGTTATGTCAGAATTCACAATTGTGAATCTAAGTCAAGTGGGATGAAACTGGCTTATTGTTAGTAGCTAAAACGTTGATATGCCTAAGCATTAATAAAGGATATATATTTTCCTTTAGAAGGTTGAGCTAACAGACATTGGTAGGCAAGAAGGAAGAAGGAATGTAGGTGGATATCACTTATCTCCGTGCTATAAATATAAATGTGCCATGGTTATTTGCATCCTCAATATCATGCTTTTAATAAGATTTAAGATATTTAATGTAGTGCAGTGCTATATTTTATTATTATTATTAGCAGCAGTTGTAGCATTAACAGTAGCAATGGTAGCAGCAGTAGTAATAGCAGTACTATTGGAAGTGGTAGTGGTAGCAGTAGTAGTGGGAGTAGTAGCAGCAATACTAGTAGTAGTGGTAGTGGTAGTGGTAGTAGTAATTGTAGTAGTAGCACTGGTAATAGTGGCAGTAGTAGCAGTGCTAGTAGCAGTGATAGTAGTAGCAGCAGTAGTAGTAGTTGTAGTGGTAGTAGTAGTAGCAGCAGTAGCAGCAGTAGTAGTAGCAGCAGTCAGCAGTAGTAGTAGTAGTAGCAGAAACAGTAGCAGTAGTGGCAGTAATAGCAGTAGAAGTAGTAGTAGCAGTGGCAGTAGTAGCAGCATGTGTAGTAGCAGTAGTAGTAACAGCAGTAGCAGTAGAAGTAGTAGTAGTAGCAGTAGCTGTGGCAGTAGCAGCAGTAGTAGCAGCAGTCAGCAGTAGTAGTAGTAGCAGAAACAGTAGCAGTAGTAGCAGTAATAGCAGTAGAAGTAGTAGTAGCAGTGGCAGTAGTAGCAGCATGTGTAGTAGCAGTAGTAGTAACAGCAGTAGCAGTAGAAGTAGTAGTAGTAGCAGTAGCTGTGGCAGTAGCAGTAGTAGTAGTAGTAGTGATAGCAGTAGTAATAGTAGCACTGACAGTAGTAGCAGTAGTATAACTGCATTATACAAAGAAACTCTAATTTACTGACAGAGTTCCCGATCATTGCCTTTAATTTGGTAATGAATGGTGTGAGCATAGAATTAGGTTATAGGATTAAAATTAGTAAGGACTGTCTGTCTTACTTGCTTAATCCTAGAAAAATAGGAGATTACTAGCTAGCATGGAAAAAGAAATCAGCACTATTGGTCATATTCTTCTTGAAGGGTCATTCATTCTCACTAGGACAAAACAGAATGGCTTAGTTCTGAGGCCACAAATTAGGCAATAATGTAATGTGAATGCAGATTTTCAGACTATTGAGAAAGGCAGTGAGACTGAAACATCTGAGTTAAGGATAGTTTAAGGAAAAATCAGGTTGTACGAGGGGGTCATCCAGAAATTCAGTCTTAGGTTGCTCATCAACATCTATAATGAAAAAGAAATTATGTAATATTCAGACAAGGTAAGGAAACTGGATATCTGAGTCTAACCCTACAATCATAATGAAGAATGCAAATTAAACATGGCAGGTCCAGGAGAACTAGCCTGGTCATTTAAAAATATGAGATGCCCAAAGACTGACAAATGCCTGGCATAAAGTCCCTACCAGATATGTGCCTTGACTGGGCTCATGAACAGGAATGAGGAAAAAAATGCACCCCCTGCCTTCATATAGCCATTAAATTCCAAAAAACTGGTGAATCACCCTTAGCACCATGTCATATTCTGCGATTCATATTTTTATTTAGAAAAGCACAGCTGGGAGCTGACATTAAAGCTGAGATCTGTTATTGCACTGTAAAATATAACTGATAAAGAAGTGTTGCTCTTTATTCCTGTGCAATGAACACTGTTTCAAGGATATGAAAAAAATGGGTTTCTTATCTGGACTGAAGAGAGTCTGTATTTGTCTGGCTTGTTTATCTTCAAGGGAGAGTTTCAGGCCAGATGTATTCCTGAAAATGATAAACTACAAGCTGTGCATATGTTTTAGTTCTCATATCAATGAAAGGTTTGGAAAATGACCTTTCATTCCTGATCAGTTCTTGTAATTTTTTTGATCTCACCCTTGGGAGAACATGAAAGAATGTAATACATGATTATAATCAGCTAGTAATTTTAGCAATGTACTTACATGACTGTTATTTGATAAACACGGTGGCTGGTTAATATTAACACACAAGAGAAACTCAGTTTAGATGGCACTGCACCCACATGTGTTTTGCCTTTATCATGAGGTGCGCAGAAAATAATTTTTAAGATGTTGGTGTTTCATTTGTTTCGCATCTGGTACCTATCACTGACAGGGCAAGGAGCCAGAGATCTGTCTGACTGAGTCTGCATAGAATAACAATAAATAAAGTTCATCTGGCTAATCCTACACTACCGGATTTGGAGAACAAATATACTTTCATAGTCACTAACAAAAAAAAAACAGCCTGTAAAATATCACTGCATGTTTTGACAACATAACCATGTAGTCATAATCTACATAATGAAATGCAGAAATAAAAACAGCAATCAAATGTAAATTGTAAATGCTAAACTTTAAACTTTCCATGCAGCTTATATATATACATATATATATATATATATATATATATATATATATATATATATATATATATAAAACACACGCACCATTCCACCCACACACACCATTCCACCCACAGCACACCCACAGCACACCCACACACACACACACACACACACACACACACACACACACACACACACACACACACACACATATATATATATAGTTACACTTCATAATTTCAAATTACTGAAATCCCGAATTTCAGTAATCCAAGATCATGAAGCTGAAAACCAAAATGCTGAAAGTGCATAACAGCAAATTTGAATATCTCAAATCCACGCTTATGCATTTCTGGTATGTTGCATGTATTGTTATGGTGTCTGAAGTTGTAAGTGAGTGAGTGTTTGTGTGTGTGTTTTTGTACGTTTTGTGTGTGAGTAAGGGTAGGGAGGTGTAAGTGTGCATGTGAGTGTTGGATTTGTTGGTGTTTGTGTATGTTTGATGTGTATTTGTGTGCAAGCAAGTGGAGGTTGCTGTGGTGTGAGTTTATTTCTTTTATGTTATGTGCAATATTGGAGTTGGTATATATAAGTAGGGGAGTGTGGGGGGCACAGCCCCTACATGGGGGCTTGCCCCCTGCTTATATGTACTGTAGAGTTGTGTGGTTTATGTGCTATGGGTGGAATGGTGTGTGTGTGTTATGTGGTGTATGGTGTATGTATGTTCGTGATTGTGTTATCCGTGATTTTGGGTTTCGGTATTGTGAATGGTTCGACTTTATAGTCTTGGGTTACTGAAATTCGAGGTTTCAGTATATCAAGATTATGAAGTGAAACTACATATATATATATATATATATATATATATATATATATATATATATATATATACATATATTGCCTACCATGACCTAAACCAGCATACAAAAGACAGACAACAAAATACCAACAATGTCTACATGGCAAAAACATGTAACACAAAATACTGACAAAACTAAACTTATACTAGGGAAGGTGTATACCCTATCCCACTGTTGTTTGACCTCAAAGTTGGCATACATAATTAGCAGGATGGAGGTACACGCCACATGGGGTGACTGAGAGGCTACCCCTCCCTGCAAAAACATTGACAAACTGTTTCAACTTTGTTAGATTTTTCAGTGGTTTCATACATGACTAGATTTTGCCAGATTTTGTCAATGTTTTCACAGGGGAGGAGCAAGCCCCTCTGCATCCTTAATGTGGGTAGAGTTGCACCCCCCACATCCTCTACTAATATTATATACCAACTCAAAGGTCAAAGAACAGTGGAGAAAGAGCATAAACCCTTCCTCAATATAACCTTAATTTTGTCAGTATTTTGTGTTTAGGTATTTTGCAGTTTTGATATAGCTTAGATATTTTGCTGTCAGACTTTTAACTATTGATCATATGCTGGTTTAGATCCTATCTAGTTAACCCATAGATGTGTGTGTGTGTGTGTGTGTGTGTGTGTGTGTGTACACACACACACACACACACACACACACACACACACACACACATACACACACAGGAAAACTGTGCATATTTCATTTTTTTTTCAGTTGGATTTTTTCTTTGTTTTTCCATCCAAGCAGAAACTTTCTAGATTTAAGATAATTCAAAAGGGATTAAGATAAGGAGAGGCAGAGAAAGACTAATTAAACTTAATTTATATTCACTTGCTCATTGACTATATAAAATTATGGTATTCAGTGCATTTAACTATACTAAAGAATGCATGTTCTTTGAAAATCTAACTTTACAATCAACCAGTCATCACCACTGCAGTTATAAGGTCCCATAATTAAATGTATTACTATATTATGCTATTTACCTGAATGGAGAGATTTCCATAGATCCCTTTCCCATCATGCAGAATAAGCTGTCTTACTGTGTTTTCATGGCACCAAGAATAGAGTTGCACACACACTCACACATGCATGCATGCAAGCTGTCACACACACACACACACACACACACACACACACACACACACACACACACACACACACACACACACAGACACACACACACACACACACACACACACATATATATATATATACATTCAGCCATGCACATGTACACACACACATATGCATATCTCTCACTCTCTGTGTGTGTATGTATATAAATATATATATATATATATATATATATATATATATATATATATATATATATATTTATACATATACATACATACATCTAGATGTGTATTGTGGCCGTCTGTGCTTAATTCCTGTCTCAACTTCAAAGGGAAATACTGTTCGAACCTAGAGTCTGGTGACCAGAGGAGGTCATTCTTCCAGCCCTCTTGGAAATTATATTTTAGATATTACAAACAGAAATCCCAGAGTATTGAGTATTCTGTTTTGGGGGGCTGACTGAAAAGACCCTTACCCACAGCATCTTGCCTTCTGGTAGCAAGTAAATTAACTAGGGAACAGTAATTATTTTAGATTCAGTCAGGAGTATTGTGAAGCTTAGTTTAAAGAGCGTTTTTCTTTATTTGTATGAGACTGTCCATCAATGTTAATTTCAATATTTTCTGTGATGTGAACTCTGTGGTATACTGTAAGTATATATTCAATATTTGCATGTTCTTTTATTATTTACTATTAAATATATTTAAAATGTTTATTATGAATCTAACCTTTGAGAGTACTTATATTTATTTGGTGACATTGTGTGGGCCACTCCAGAAGGCCTAACCCTTTGTATTAGTATTAATATTTCCCAGTATAATTGGGCACTCTTTGTCAAGGGTCCTAGAATAGCTGATTCTGAGTGTCTGGTGACAGTGGTAACTACCCTATAGTCTGGGCAGAAAGGAACATAGCTAGTAAATCTGTGCCAGCCTTTCCCAGTTGTGTTTGTGCAAATCAAATCTATCAGAATGTGTGTCAGCTACTTGGCACAGGCACACAAAGCAATGGGCTTACAGACAGGATGCTGGAGGATGTGGCTTTGACATTCAGCTGAGGACCTAACTCTACAGCTGTACCAGTGAGGAGTCTTAATCGGGACCTGGAGGGAGACAGATATAGAGACATCCAGCTGAGTGTGTTCCCTGTGTGCTGTTAAAGGAAACTGTACTTGATGTAGAGAGGTCTGCATCTGGAACTACTGAGTGTATCTATTTGTATTCCAGTTGCACATCCTTCTCCTGTGTCAGTGGTGAGGACTGAGGCTCCTTGATTACTGGCCCAAACTGGGGATGTCACATATTGCTGGGCATCACATATTGGTAGCAGTGGTGGGCATCACATATTTGGTTGGCAGTGGAGGGATCATGACATGCTCTCACACTGGTGAGCAGTGGTGTGGATATTGAATTCCTGTAGTCTGTAAGCACTTGTCACTAAAGAAGGTGTTTATACTCTCAAGCAGACACATGGTAGACATTCAGTTTTATATCACAATAGTTTTATTTATTTACTTTTGATTAGCTTAGTTAGTCAGGGAAAGCAGGCAAGGATGTCAGCAGAGGATTATGGCCATCTGACAAGGAACCAGTTGGATTAGAAGTGCCAAGCCAAAGGAATGGGGCATGCCAACCTAACTATAGTGGAAATTATTGCAGCCTTAATCATGGCTACATCACAGACCAGCATCCAGGAAGACAACCAGACTGGCATTGGGAATGTACAGCTCTCAGAAACAGGACAGTTCATCTTTTCCTCAAAAGACTTAAAACTCTGTCTGAAGTTAAAGAGAGTTAAATTGGAGGCCAAATGTTTGGAGCTAGAGTCAGCAGAGATACTGCGGCATTTGGAGGTTGAAGTACATTCAGCAGAAAGACTACAGCATTTGGAAGGCAAAGAAAATGAGAGGCAAAGGCAACATGACTCTTCACCAGGGTAATAGAGGTAATGGGGAAGGGAGTAACCATACCCCAGAAGCAATAAAGGTCAGTAAACTTCTTCCTCAGTACCAAGAAGGTGATAATTTTGATAGTTTTGTTCATATATTTGAAAGAGCATGCAAACAGTATAATGTTGACTGAGGGCTCTGGGTACAGTTTCTTAACCCCTTACTCCATGGTAAAGCTGTAACTGTTGTTTCTAAAGTGTCTGATGCTGAATGTTAAGATTATGATAAAGTGAAGCACTGTTTATTACAATGTTTTAAGTTAACACCTAAAGCTTACAGAAATAAGTTTCATGAGCATATGCACAAAGCAGATGAAGGTGTACATGATTACATTTCCATTTCTGAACTAAGCACTTATTTTCATAGGTGGGTGAGTAGGTGTCAGGTCACCACTCCTCAAGGGCTGGCAGACCATTTGGTGAGGGAAAAAGGCCTTAGCACTTTTCCTGAGGACATGAGAATCTGGTTGGCAGACAGGGAATGCAACTCTGTAGATGAGTCTGGGAAAAAGGATACCTATATCTAGCAAGCAGGGCATCGGTACACCAGAAAGGGATACCCAATGCTGCACAGGAATATAAGGGAACCAATGGTGGGCAGCCTAAACCACACTGACAGGGTCCAGCAGTAACAGGAGAAACCACTCGCTCAGGTACATGGCCAGGATCAAGGGTTAAGTGTTTTAAATGTAACCAGTGGGGCCATGTAGCATATAAATATTCACAAAGGCAAGCTGTGGAACAGAAGGTGGGGGAGCCACCAAGTGGGAATGACAGAATGCCAGTGGTAAGTTATCTGGAGACAACAGGGTTACCAAACTACTGGCATAGTTTATATATGACCTTGGTAGATGGAAAACAGGCCACTGCCAAGAGAGAGACACAGTCTCTGACATAACCATTGTGAAGCCTGCAGTGGTTAAAGAGGAGCAGTACTTGCTTGGGTAGTCCACTCCATTTAGAACTTTAGGAGGGATCCCATTTCTAAATGCCTTTAGCCAGGGTTCACTTTGACTGGGATGGTGGAAAAGGGAGCAAGCAAGTAAGTAGGTGTTTTTGAGTTTTTGAGGATGTCCCTGCATATGTCTTGATAGGGAATGATTTTGATAATGCAGTACCTTTTGTGCATGCAGTGAGATGCAGTCAAGCTTGGAGACAGATATGTGGATCTGGTATCCTGGGTGAGACCAAGACAGACTGCACACCTACAGCCAGGACTGGTGATGTGGCTACTTCAGGAAGGGAGCTACCCTGTAGCAGTGAGACAGAAGATGCACCTCAGCTGCTGGTGGGTATTAATGTTCCCTTGGACAGAGTGACTGCAAGGGCAGAGGTGAGTAGTAGTACCCAGGCTGACAGTGATGCACTGCTGTCAGAGGACACCAGATGTCTTGTGGAAGGGCAGACTGGAAGAGTTACAAAGAGAAAGTTAAGACAGGCTCAACTATCAAACCCTAAACTAAGAGGCTTGAGGGAGGTAGCTAGGGAGACACCTGATTCCTAGGGAAAAGGGGATTCTGTGCACTGGAACAAAGGGTTACTGTCTAGAGAGTATACCCCTGACAGAGGGTTAGAAGGTAATGTAATACAGCAGTTGGTAGTTCCCAGAGTCTACCGTCTAGCACTTCTAACCATAGCCCATGGTATTCCCTTTGCAGATCATATGGGCATAAAGTATACCAAGAGACATATTATGCAGAACTTTTATTGGCCTGGGATTGCCAGGGATGTAACAGGGTACTGTAGGACCTGTGAGCAGTGCCCAAAAGTAGGGTAGACAGGAGACAAGGTCAAAGCTCCTTTGATGCCTTTACCTGTGATTGAGGAGCCATTTCAGAAGGTACCTATGGATATTGTAGGGCCTCTGAGTACCCCAAGTTCCACAGGGAAGATGCATATCCTGGTGGTAGTAGATTAAGCTACTAGATAGGCAGAGAAGGTGGCAAATGCTTTGCTAGAGATTTTCAGCAGGGTGGGTTTTCCCAAGAAAAATACTAACTGACAGAGGTACCAATTTCATGTCAGACCTGCTAGCTTGTCTGTGGGAGTGCTGTGAGGTGAAGCACCTAAAGACCATCCCTACCATCCCCAGACTAATGGTCTTGTGGAGAGGTTAAACTCTATGCTAAAGACCATGATACAAGCATTTGCAAACAAGTTTAAGAGAGAGTGGGACAAATATTTGCCCCATCTGTTGTTTGCTTACAGAGAGGTACCCCAAGATCCACAGGTTTTTCAACCTTGGAGTTGCTGTATGGGTATAGGGTGAGGGGTCCTTTAGATTTGATTCATGATGAGTGGGAGGATGACTGTGAATCCTACAAGGATTCTGTTGTGGCATATGTCCTAAACCTTAGGACAAGGCTGAGGGAGTTCATGGGCTTGATCCAGGAGATCCTGGCAGAAGCCCAACAGCAGAAAAAGATCTGGTATGACAGGAATGCTCAAGCCAGAGAGTATGCTGTGGGGCAGCAGGTGATAGTTCTTATTCAAATTGTACCATGTTAACATGATGAAGCCTTACATGATATAGAGGCCCTTGTGCTGAGTATTTGCAGTGGATGGCAGAAGGAGTCTGAGGGGGATCAGTGACTAATCTCCTCAGTGAGGCTTGGACTGACACCTCAGTGGAAGAGGTAACAGTGTTCCAGTGGCTATCCCCTACCCAGGTTCAAGAAATCCGAGTAGTGTTACAGGAATTTGGGGACATGTTCACTGGGAAACCAGGGTGCACCCACCTGGTGCAGCACCATGTGGATACAGGGCCCCAAATGCCTATAAAGCAGACTCCTTACAGGGTGCCTTAGTGAGTCAGACAGATTCTGAGAAAAGAGATACAGGAGATGTTGGAACTGTAAGTAATCCAGGAGACCAGCCGTCCTTGGGCCTCCTTAGTGGTGCTGGCACCAAAGAAGGAAGGCAGCACCAGGTTCTGTGTGGGCTACAGGAAAATAAATCATCACACAGAGTCAGATGCTTACCCATGCCTAGGACAGATAAAGCCTTCCACTGAGGTGTCAGTCCAAGCCTCACTGAGGAGATCAGTCACCAGATGCCCCTCAGAGTCCTACTGCCATTCACTGCAAATACTCAGCCATAGTATAGGCACTACATAAACTTCAGCCTTATCTGTATGGAAGGAAATTCACTGTGGTTACAGACCACAATCCCATTAACTTGGATACATAGAGCCAGCTAACAAAATGTCAAGATATTAAGGTGTAACTTAGGATTGCAGGCATAAGACATGACAATACAACACCGTAGTGGGGTCTGTAATGCCAGTGGAGATGGAGTCTGAAGTCAGGGAATGGAATAACATATTCCCAGATAGGCTTATTTCTCTCAAGCCACATTTTTCAAGGGTCACTTGAAAAACTAGCTTGAGTCTTTGAGGTGGGGAGAAATGTGATGATATGGGCCAGTGCCAGCATAGCCAGATGGAGTTTTGTAAAGAATGATAGGTCCTTTGAATACCAAATTATTTATACAAGATGCCTGTGTTACAAATGTATTAGAACTGCATGTCATTTGTATATTAAACTGATTTATACAGATGTTTGTGCTGAAAATGTGTTTATGAGCTTTGCTTGTGTTAAAATATATCAACAGTTCACCCTGCTGAAATGAAAAGAAATGCACATGCATCATTGTAACTGAATTAAATGTATTATGTTTTAATAGAGGACACTGGGACAGCAACAGTTAACTTACTTTAAGAAAAATAAGGGAAATGTAAATGAGCTGTTAAACCATTAAAACAGCACCCAACAGTGCTGAATAGGACTGGAGACGGTAGGTCTGGAACAAATCCTTTTCCATTAGTTCAGTAAAAAGAGGAGAGGCCCCAGGCACTGCCACAAAAATTTAGATGTGTATTGTGGTCGTCTGTGGTAAATTCCTGTCTCAGCTTCAAAGGAGAATACTGTGAGAAGTTAGAGTCAGGTGCCCTTTGTATTAGTATGAATATTACACAGTATAATTGGGCACCCTTTGTTAAGGGCCTTAGAGTAACTGATTGTGAGTGTCTGGTGGCAGTGGTCACTACCTTAAAGTCTGGGCAGAAGGGGGATAGATAAAACAAACAAAACACACACCAAGACAACGGAGCTGGGACCCAGCCAATGCAATGGATATAGAAATAATAACAGCCAAAAACAGTACCATGCGCTGGGTCCAATGGTTGGTTCCAAGCGATAAAGATACGACTTTCACATTTATAAAAATCCACAGAGAGAAACAGTTCAATAACGCGTACTTCGTACAAAGAGAAACTGCAGAGTAGTAAAAAATCAAGCAGTTTATTTTTCAGACTGTCAGCGCTTTCACCCGTAGGCTTCTTCAGACATTTACAAAAATACAAACTCATTCAAGATTTAAATACTAAGACATCTCTGTCTATTGGTTAAAAAATAAATCATGTGCACATATAAAAATCCCTTACTTTAAACACATAAGGCATATATTAAAACAAAAACAAAAAGCGCTAAACTTCCTATCAATTCAGAAACATATTGTAGATAAAAACTACAATATATGTACAAGCATATATAAAAATATATATTAAAAATACCTAATGAAGTTATATGGCAAGTTACATAAAACATTTACATTGAGATGAAATCACAGTCCCAATATTATTGAAATAATAACTATTCTTAGCATTCAGATCATAAACAGGTGCGGTAACCGTACTGATGTCAATCCAAATATTATTACTAATATACTTAAGGTCTATAGCATCTCTTCTTCCTCAAGAAGGGAGCTATATGTACCTTTTCATTCAGACCAGGCGGTTTATCACCCCTGCACCTGATAATCCAATTCATCTCCCTTTCTAATGTGCAATTAATAAGATCACCACCCCAGACATTAGGGAAGACTTCTTGCATAACAAGAAACAAAAATGTATGTTGTGGGCCTGTAGACTTAACATGTCTGGCCAGTGCATTGGTATCATTCAAGATTTAAATACTAAGACATCTCTGTCTATTGGTTAAAAAATAAATCATGTGCACATATAAAAATCCCTTACTTTAAAGACATAAGGCATATATTAAAACAAAAACAAAAAGCGCTAAACTTCCTATCAATTCAGAAACATATTGTAGATAAAAACTACAATATATGTACAAGCATATATAAAAATATATATTAAAAATACCTAATGAAGTTATATGGCAAGTTACATAAAACATTTACATTGAGATGAAATCACAGTCCCAATATTATTGAAATAATAACTATTCTTAGCATTCAGATCATAAACAGGTGCGGTAACCGTACTGATGTCAATCCAAATATTATTACTAATATACTTAAGGTCTATAGCATCTCTTCTTCCTCAAGAAGGGAGCTATATGTACCTTTTCATTCAGACCAGGCGGTTTATCACCCCTGCACCTGATAATCCAATTCATCTCCCTTTCTAATGTGCAATTAATAAGATCACCACCCCTGACATTAGGGAAGACTTCTTGCATAACAAGAAACAAAAATGTATGTTGTGGGCCTGTAGACTTAACATGTCTGGCCAGTGCATTGGTATCATTGCCTAACCTTATCTGGTACATATGCTCTCTAATTCTCTCTTTTAATGTCCTATTCGTTTTACCTATGTAGAACGAAGTACAAGCAGAGCACCTAGCCAGATAAACAACATTTGAACTCATACAAGTAGTATTTGTACGAAACTTAAATTCGAAATTAGTAACCGGGTGGACAAAAGACATGCTAGTGTCAATAAAAGCACACTGGTTACAATTTCCACATGGTTTTGTATTCGTCCCTGATATATTACTAACACCTAAAGATGGGGTTATTGTCCTATTACAAAGCTTGCTTCTTATATTAGGCTTATTTTTATAACTAACCATGAGCTTTGGACCCACCACTTCCCTGATAGCTGGATCGAGAGTTAAGATCTCCCATCGTTCCTCTAAAAAACTTCTAATCGCCCCTGCATCCTGAGTATAGAACAAAGGAGCTCTTACCACATGAGGGGTGGTCATATTTCCAAAATTTTCCATACTACATGCCATAACAGGCTCAGAATAATAAGGTCTTGCTACAGAGGAGCGAAGCATGCTCACTTCTAGCTCCATCCTATTAAAAACATGCTCATCATATCCTCTATTTACAAACATCCCTCTCATTCTATCAAGTTCCTCTTTATAACCTGTCTCACTGGGGTTTAGCCTGGCCGCCCTCATAATTTATGCCTTCAGAACGTTATTGAACACATAGGAAGGATGCATGCTCTTTCTATGGAGAAAAGCATTCCTATAACATGGTTTCTGATGTATACATGTATTAATAAGGCCACTAGGAAGTCTATACAAAAGAACATCCAGGAAAGAAATAGTCTCCTCAGAATAATTCAAAGTAAATGTTAAAAAACCTGTAGACTGATTAATATCATGAATAAACAACAACAATTCTTCCCTGGTACCAAACCAAAGGAAGAAAAGGTTGTCTACAAACCTTTATAAAAGCCTATGTGCTCCTTGAAGGAACTAGAATGGAAGAGATATTGTTCCTCCCAACAGGCCATAACAATGTTGGTGTAGCTATTGGCACATGATGTGCCCATAGCCACGCCATCATTCTGTAAGAATACATTATCCCCAAACATAAAGACATTATTAGTAAGAATAGTTTCCAAGAAAAGGGCTAACAAATCAATAAACTTGCTGGTATAATTGGAATTACTCCGTAAATAGCTTTGAAAGTACATAACCCCTAATTCATTAGGTATGATGGTGAACAAACTCACCACATCTACAGTGACTAGTAAAAACTCCCGTGAGGGATCTATACCCTTCATATATTCATAGAGTTCTAACAGGAACTGTTTACTATCTCTTAAAATATGGGGACTCCTGTCAACCAAAGGTCGTGCAAAGTGCTCAAGATAGATGGACATTGGTTCCGTTAACCATCCTTGTCCTGAGACTATAGGTCTCAAAGGAGGATGGTACAAAGACTTATGCACTTTGGGAAGGCCCTTTATAATAGGTATCCGAGGATTTTTTACTTTCAAGTACTGATATAACTCCTCAGTAATGTCATTATTTATAGTTAACTCATCCAGCATGTCAAATACCTTAAACACCTTCTCTGAAACAACATGCATATCAATCAGACTATAAAATGAGCCTTCACTTAACAGAAGCCTCATACTTTCCATATAGTCAACTGAGTCCATTAAAACAATGGGACCGCCTTTGTCGGCTGGTCTAATAACAATGTTAGGGTCCATACTCAAGGCATCCAGGGCCTGCCGTTGTGAAGAATTCAAGTTCTGCTTATATCTAGTATTCCTATTATTGCTGAAATATTCATGTATGTCATTCTCTACTAGCCGTGAGTAAGTATCTAATAGAGGGTGTAACTGGGGGATATACACACTATTAGATCTAAACCTCACCTCTTGGTTACTAACATTTGTAGTGCCAAAATCTAATTTAAGCTGTATACTTCTCACAAAATACTTCAGATCTACAATAGAATCAACTAAGTCCCCACGCCTAGTGGGGATAAAACTCAGGCCCTTATTCAAAACATTAATTTCATACTGACTTAACGTCCTACTGGTTAAATTAATCACTAACGAGCTGCGGTCCACTCCCACATTTTCTTGAGAGTAGGACCTACAACTTTGTTGCCTGACACTTTCCTTTTGTGCCATCCCCTGCTCATCGACCTCCCTCTCCTAACCGCTGACTCTGCGCTATTGGGAAAGGGTTAAAGACGGTCTCAATTCTGTCAGAAGTGTTATTAACTGCTAAAGTCTTCTTCCTTACTACCATATCAGTTACTCGAGCAGGTCCCACCCAACAGTGCTGAATAGGACTGGAGACGGTAGGTCTGGAACAAATCCTTTTCCATTAGTTCAGTAAAAAGAGGAGAGGCCCCAGGCACTGCCACAAAAATTTAGATGTGTATTGTGGTCGTCTGTGGTAAATTCCTGTCTCAGCTTCAAAGGAGAATACTGTGAGAAGTTAGAGTCAGGTGCCCTTTGTATTAGTATGAATATTACACAGTATAATTGGGCACCCTTTGTTAAGGGCCTTAGAGTAACTGATTGTGAGTGTCTGGTGGCAGTGGTCACTACCTTAAAGTCTGGGCAGAAGGGGGATAGATAAAACAAACAAAACACACACCAAGACAACGGAGCTGGGACCCAGCCAATGCAATGGATATAGAAATAATAACAGCCAAAAACAGTACCATGCGCTGGGTCCAATGGTTGGTTCCAAACGATAAAGATACGACTTTCACATTTATAAAAAATCCACAGAGAGAAACAGTTCAATAACGCGTACTTCGTACAAAGAGAAACTGCAGAGTAGTAAAAAATCAAGCAGTTTATTTTTCAGACTGTCAGCGCTTTCACCCGTAGGCTTCTTCAGACATTTACAAAAATACAAACTCATTCAAGATTTAAATACTAAGACATCTCTGTCTATTGGTTAAAAAATAAATCATGTGCACATATAAAAATCCCTTACTTTAAACACATAAGGCATATATTAAAACAAAACAAAAAGCTAAACTTCCTATCAATTCAGAAACATATTGTAGATAAAAACTACAATATATGTACAAGCATATATAAAAATATATATTAAAAATACCTAATGAAGTTATATGGCAAGTTACATAAAACATTTACATTGAGATGAAATCACAGTCCCAATATTATTGAAATAATAACTATTCTTAGCATTCAGATCATAAACAGGTGCGGTAACCGTACTGATGTCAATCCAAATATTATTACTAATATACTTAAGGTCTATAGCATCTCTTCTTCCTCAAGAAGGGAGCTATATGTACCTTTTCATTCAGACCAGGCGGTTTATCACCCCTGCACCTGATAATCCAATTCATCTCCCTTTCTAATGTGCAATTAATAAGATCACCACCCCAGACATTAGGGAAGACTTCTTGCATAACAAGAAACAAAAATGTATGTTGTGGGCCTGTAGACTTAACATGTCTGGCCAGTGCATTGGTATCATTCAAGATTTAAATACTAAGACATCTCTGTCTATTGGTTAAAAAATAAATCATGTGCACATATAAAAATCCCTTACTTTAAAGACATAAGGCATATATTAAAACAAAACAAAAAGCTAAACTTCCTATCAATTCAGAAACATATTGTAGATAAAAACTACAATATATGTACAAGCATATATAAAAATATATATTAAAAATACCTAATGAAGTTACATGGCAAGTTACATAAAACATTTACATTGAGATGAAATCACAGTCCCAATATTATTGAAATAATAACTATTCTTAGCATTCAGATCATAAACAGGTGCGGTAACCGTACTGATGTCAATCCAAATATTATTACTAATATACTTAAGGTCTATAGCATCTCTTCTTCCTCAAGAAGGGAGCTATATGTACCTTTTCATTCAGACCAGGCGGTTTATCACCCCTGCACCTGATAATCCAATTCATCTCCCTTTCTAATGTGCAATTAATAAGATCAACACCCCTGACATTAGGGAAGACTTCTTGCATAACAAGAAACAAAAATGTATGTTGTGGGCCTGTAGACTTAACATGTCTGGCCAGTGCATTGGTATCATTGCCTAACCTTATCTGGTACATATGCTCTCTAATTCTCTCTTTTAATGTCCTATTCGTTTTACCTATGTAGAACGAAGTACAAGCAGAGCACCTAGCCAGATAAACAACATTTGAACTCATACAAGTAGTATTTGTACGAAACTTAAATTCGAAATTAGTAACCGGGTGGACAAAAGACATGCTAGTGTCAATAAAAGCACACTGGTTACAATTTCCACATGGTTTTGTATTCGTCCCTGATATATTACTAACACCTAAAGATGGGGTTATTGTCCTATTACAAAGCTTGCTTCTTATATTAGGCTTATTTTTATAACTAACCATGAGCTTTGGACCCACCACTTCCCTGATAGCTGGATCGAGAGTTAAGATCTCCCATCGTTCCTCTAAAAAACTTCTAATCGCCCCTGCATCCTGAGTATAGAACAAAGGAGCTCTTACCACATGAGGGGTGGTCATATTTCCAAAATTTTCCATACTACATGCCATAACAGGCTCAGAATAATAAGGTCTTGCTACAGAGGAACGAAGCATGCTCACTTCTAGCTCCATCCTATTAAAAACATGCTCATCATATCCTCTATTTACAAACATCCCTCTCATTCTATCAAGTTCCTCTTTATAACCTGTCTCACTGGGGTTTAGCCTGGCCGCCCTCATAATTTATGCCTTCAGAACGTTATTGAACACATAGGAAGGATGCATGCTCTTTCTATGGAGAAAAGCATTCCTATAACATGGTTTCTGATGTATACATGTATTAATAAGGCCACTAGGAAGTCTATACAAAAGAACATCCAGGAAAGAAATAGTCTCCTCAGAATAATTCAAAGTAAATGTTAAAAAACCTGTAGACTGATTAATATCATGAATAAACAACAACAATTCTTCCCTGGTACCAAACCAAAGGAAGAAAAGGTTGTCTACAAACCTTTTATAAAAGCCTATGTGCTCCTTGAAGGAACTAGAATGGAAGAGATATTGTTCCTCCCAACAGGCCATAACAATGTTGGTGTAGCTATTGGCACATGATGTGCCCATAGCCACGCCATCATTCTGTAAGAATACATTATCCCCAAACATAAAGACATTATTAGTAAGAATAGTTTCCAAGAAAAGGGCTAACAAATCAATAAACTTGCTGGTATAATTGGAATTACTCCGTAAATAGCTTTGAAAGTACATAACCCCTAATTCATTAGGTATGATGGTGAACAAACTCACCACATCTACAGTGACTAGTAAAAACTCCCGTGAGGGATCTATACCCTTCATATATTCATAGAGTTCTAACAGGAACTGTTTACTATCTCTTAAAATATGGGGACTCCTGTCAACCAAAGGTCGTGCAAAGTGCTCAAGATAGATGGACATTGGTTCCGTTAACCATCCTTGTCCTGAGACTATAGGTCTCAAAGGAGGATGGTACAAAGACTTATGCACTTTGGGAAGGCCCTTTATAATAGGTATCCGAGGATTTTTTACTTTCAAGTACTGATATAACTCCTCAGTAATGTCATTATTTATAGTTAACTCATCCAGCATGTCAAATACCTTAAACACCTTCTCTGAAACAACATGCATATCAATCAGACTATAAAATGAGCCTTCACTTAACAGAAGCCTCATACTTTCCATATAGTCAACTGAGTCCATTAAAACAATGGGACCGCCTTTGTCGGCTGGTCTAATAACAATGTTAGGGTCCATACTCAAGGCATCCAGGGCCTGCCGTTGTGAAGAATTCAAGTTCTGCTTATATCTAGTATTCCTATTATTGCTGAAATATTCATGTATGTCATTCTCTACTAGCCGTGAGTAAGTATCTAATAGAGGGTGTAACTGGGGGATATACACACTATTAGATCTAAACCTCACCTCTTGGTTACTAACATTTGTAGTGCCAAAATCTAATTTAAGCTGTATACTTCTCACAAAATACTTCAGATCTACAATAGAATCAACTAAGTCCCCACGCCTAGTGGGGATAAAACTCAGGCCCTTATTCAAAACATTAATTTCATACTGACTTAACGTCCTACTGGTTAAATTAATCACTAACGAGCTGCGGTCCACTCCCACATTTTCTTGAGAGTAGGACCTACAACTTTGTTGCCTGACACTTTCCTTTTGTGCCATCCCCTGCTCATCGACCTCCCTCTCCCTAACCGCTGACTCTGCGCTATTGGGAAAGGGTTAAAGACGGTCTCAATTCTGTCAGAAGTGTTATTAACTGCTAAAGTCTTCTTCCTTACTACCATATCAGTTACTCGAGCAGGTCCCACCTCACTAGGAGACTGTAGCACTGTATTCTCAACATAATTCGTCACAGAACCAACTGCAGCTACATTTGGATCCTTTGACAAAACGGATGACTCTATATCACAATTCAAAGCATTAACAGCTGTAGAAACAGTAGCAATAGCATCATTACTAATATTTCTACTCTGTGAAGTATATTCACCTAAATGCGTATTCGTAGCATTCACTGTTCTGTTAAAAGAAGGAGTAGTACTACTACCACCCGCTACTTGCCCTTGACCATTTGGTCTCGGCCAAGTAAACACATGGTTGTTGCTAAAATCTCTTAAATCCCTTAGGATTTTCCCCTTCTTTTGTTCTAATAAACGCTTTTCAAACAAGGTTACATTATCTATAACATTGTCCAATAACATATCAACAGTTGCATCCACATTTCTAGCCTTAATGTCATTATAGAGTTCATTAACAGTTCTCTGTAAGGTCTCTTCCTCTGGTTTGTGGAAATCAATAAGCAGTCTCATGTAATTGTTACTCAGCTCTAAATTGAGCTGTTGCCACTTGTATAACAACTCAGGAAATGCATTACCTGAGGTGGGCATTTTCAAGATACGTAGCCCACGTGGAATTATCTTTTTCGCCAAGCACGCTTCAAAGTGCTGGCGTTGTAACTGTAACCTTTTCAGTTTAATAAATTCTTTCTCCAGCTTTTGCAAATCCTCGGAAATGGAAAACAAAGTTCTAGCGTTCGTATTTTCATTCTCTTCTCCCAAACGCGGCTCATACAGCAGCAACATGTTGGTAGTTCCTCTCACACAAGCGTGAAAGCGATCCGCTTTCTGATTGGTCTGCTCACCCATCCTCGGTACAAATGGTAGTTCAATATTGTTGTCAATCAACTCAGCCATTCCCTTCGCTTGGTGTGAAAAACCGAAGTAAATATATATGAAACAAACAAAACACACACCAAGACAACGGAGCTGGGACCCAGCCAATGCAATGGATATAGAAATAATAACAGCCAAAAACAGTACCATGCGCTGGGTCCAATGGTTGGTTCCAAACGATAAAGATACGACTTTCACATTTATAAAAAATCCACAGAGAGAAACAGTTCAATAACGCGTACTTCGTACAAAGAGAAACTGCAGAGTAGTAAAAAATCAAGCAGTTTATTTTTCAGACTGTCAGCGCTTTCACCCGTAGGCTTCTTCAGACATTTACAAAAATACAAACTCATTCAAGATTTAAATACTAAGACATCTCTGTCTATTGGTTAAAAAATAAATCATGTGCACATATAAAAATCCCTTACTTTAAACACATAAGGCATATATTAAAACAAAAACAAAAAGCGCTAAACTTCCTATCAATTCAGAAACATATTGTAGATAAAAACTACAATATATGTACAAGCATATATAAAAATATATATTAAAAATACCTAATGAAGTTATATGGCAAGTTACATAAAACATTTACATTGAGATGAAATCACAGTCCCAATATTATTGAAATAATAACTATTCTTAGCATTCAGATCATAAACAGGTGCGGTAACCGTACTGATGTCAATCCAAATATTATTACTAATATACTTAAGGTCTATAGCATCTCTTCTTCCTCAAGAAGGGAGCTATATGTACCTTTTCATTCAGACCAGGCGGTTTATCACCCCTGCACCTGATAATCCAATTCATCTCCCTTTCTAATGTGCAATTAATAAGATCACCACCCCAGACATTAGGGAAGACTTCTTGCATAACAAGAAACAAAAATGTATGTTGTGGGCCTGTAGACTTAACATGTCTGGCCAGTGCATTGGTATCATTGCCTAACCTTATCTGGTACATATGCTCTCTAATTCTCTCTTTTAATGTCCTATTCATTTTACCTATGTAGAACGAAGTACAAGCAGAGCACCTAGCCAGATAAACAACATTTGAACTCATACAAGTAGTATTTGTACGAAACTTAAATTCGAAATTAGTAACCGGGTGGACAAAAGACATGCTAGTGTCAATAAAAGCACACTGGTTACAATTTCCACATGGTTTCGTATTCGTCCCTGATATATTACTAACACCTAAAGATGGGGTTATTGTCCTATTACAAAGCTTGCTTCTTATATTAGGCTTATTTTTATAACTAACCATGAGCTTTGGACCCACCACTTCCCTGATAGCTGGATCGAGAGTTAAGATCTCCCATCGTTCCTCTAAAAAACTTCTAATCGCCCCTGCATCCTGAGTATAGAACAAAGGAGCTCTTACCACATGAGGGGTGGTCATATTTCCAAAATTTTCCATACTACATGCCATAACAGGCTCAGAATAATAAGGTCTTGCTACAGAGGAACGAAGCATGCTCACTTCTAGCTCCATCCTATTAAAAACATGCTCATCATATCCTCTATTTACAAACATCCCTCTCATTCTATCAAGTTCCTCTTTATAACCTGTCTCACTGGGGTTTAGCCTGGCCGCCCTCATAATTTGTGCCTTCAGAACGTTATTGAACACATAGGAAGGATGCATGCTCTTTCTATGGAGCAAAGCATTCCTATAACATGGTTTCCGATGTATACATGTATTAATAAGGCCATCTCTAATATCTACAATATGTTTCTGAATTGATAGGAAGTTTAGCGCTTTTTGTTTTTGTTTTAATATATGCCTTATGTCTTTAAAGTAAGGGATTTTTATATGTGCACATGATTTATTTTTTAACCAATAGACAGAGATGTCTTAGTATTTAAATCTTGAATGAGTTTGTATTTTTGTAAATGTCTGAAGAAGCCTACGGGTGAAAGCGCTAACAGTCTGAAAAATAAACTGCTTGATTTTTTACTACTCTGCAGTTTCTCTTTGTACGAAGTACGCGCTATTGAACTGTTTCTCTCTGTGGATTTTTTATAAATGTGAAAGTCGTATCTTTATCGTTTGGAGCCAACCATTAGACCCAGCGCATGGTACTGTTTTTGGCTGTTATTATTTCTATATCCATTGCATTGGCTGGGTCCCAGCTCCGTTGTCTTGGTGTGTGTTTCGTTTGTTTCATATATATTTACTTCGGTTTTTCACGCCAAGCGAGGAGAATGGCTGAGTTGATTGACAACAATATTGAACTACCGTTTGTACCGAGGATGGGTGAGCAGACCAATCAGAAAGCGGATCGCTTTCACGCTTGTGTGAGAGGAACTACCAACATGTTGCTGCTGTATGAGCCGTGTTTGGGAGATGAGAATGAAAATACGAACGCTAGAACTTTGTTTTCCATTTCCGAGGATTTGCAAAAGCTGGAGAAAGAATTTATTAAACTGAAAAGGTTACAGTTACAACGCCAGCACTTTGAAGCGTGTTTGGCGAAAAAGATAATTCCACGTGGGATACGTATCTTGAAAATGCCCACCTCAGGTAATGCATTTCCTGAGTTGTTATACAAGTGGCAACAGCTCAATTTAGAGCTGAGTAACAATTACATGAGACTGCTTATTGATTTCCACAAACCAGAGGAAGAGACCTTACAGAGAACTGTTAATGAACTCTATAATGACATTAAGGCTAGAAATGTGGATGCAACTGTTGATATGTTATTGGACAATGTTATAGATAATGTAACCTTGTTTGAAAAGCGTTTATTAGAACAAAAGAAGGGGAAAATCCTAAGGGATTTAAGAGATTTTAGCAACAACCATGTGTTTACTTGGCCGAGACCAAATGGTCAAGGGCAAGTAGCGGGTGGTAGTAGTACTACTCCTTCTTTTAACAGAACAGTGAATGCTACGAATACGCATTTAGGTGAATATACTTCACAGAGTAGAAATATTAGTAATGATGCTATTGCTACTGTTTCTACAGCTGTTAATGCTTTGAATTGTGATATAGAGTCATCCGTTTTGTCAAAGGATCCAAATGTAGCTGCAGTTGGTTCTGTGACGAATTATGTTGAGAATACAGTGCTACAGTCTCCTAGTGAGGTGGGACCTGCTCGAGTAACTGATATGGTAGTAAGGAAGAAGACTTTAGCAGTTAATAACACTTCTGACAGAATTGAGACCGTCTTTAGCCCTTTCCCTATAGTGCAGAGTCAGCGGTTAGGGAGAGGGAGGTCGATGAGCAGGGGACGGCACAAAAGGAAAGTGTCAGGCAACGAAGTTGTAGGTCCTACTCTCAAGAAAATGTGGGAGAGGACCGCAGCTCGTTAGTGATTAATTTAACCAGTAGGACGTTAAGTCAGTATGAAATTAATGTTTTGAATAAGGGCCTGAGTTTTATCCCCACTAGGCATGGGGACTTAGTTGATTCTATTGTAGATCTGAAGTATTTTGTGAGAAGTATACAGCTTAAATTAGATTTTGGCACTACAAATGTTAGTAACCAAGAGGTGAGGTTTAGATCTAATAGTGTGTACATCCCCCACCTACACCCTCTATTAGATACTTACTCACGGCTAGTAGAGAATGACATACATGAATATTTCAGCAATAATAGGAATACTAGATATAAGCAGAACTTGAATTCTTCACAACGGCAGGCCCTGGATGCCTTGAGTATGGACCCTAACATTGTTATTAGACCAGTCGACAAAGGCGGTCCCATTGTTTTAATGGACTCAGTTGACTATATGGAAAGTATGAGGCTTCTGTTAAGTGAAGGCTCATTTTATAGTCTGATTGATATGCATGTTGTTTCAGAGAAGGTGTTTAAGGTATTTGACATGCTGGATGAGTTAACTATAAATAATGACATTACTGAGGAGTTATATCAGTACTTGAAAGTAAAAAATCCCTGGATACCTATTATAAAGTGCCTTCCCAAAGTGCATAAGTCTTTGTACCATCCTCCTTTGAGACCTATAGTCTCAGGACAAGGATGGTTAACGGAACCAATGTCCATCTATCTTGAGCACTTTGCACGACCTTTGGTTGACAGGAGTCCCCATATTTTAAGAGATAGTAAACAGTTCCTGTTAGAACTCTATGAATATATGAAGGGTATAGATCCCTCACGGGAGTTTTTACTAGTCACTTTAGATGTGGTGAGTTTGTTCACCATCATACCTAATGAATTAGGGGTTATGTACTTTCAAAGCTATTTACGGAGTAATTCCAATTATACCAGCAAGTTTATTGATTTGTTAGCCCTTTTCTTGGAAACTATTCTTACTAATAATGTCTTTATGTTTGGGGATAATGTATTCTTACAGAATGATGGCGTGGCTATGGGCACATCATGTGCCAATAGCTACACCAACATTGTTATGGCCTGTTGGGAGGAACAATATCTCTTCCATTCTAGTTCCTTCAAGGAGCACATAGGCTTTTATAAAAGGTTTGTAGACGACCTTTTCTTCCTTTGGTTTGGTACCAGGGAAGAATTGTTGTTGTTTATTCATGATATTAATCAGTCTACAGGTTTTTTAACATTTACTTTGAATTATTCTGAGGAGACTATTTCTTTCCTGGATGTTCTTTTGTATAGACTTCCTAGTGGCCTTATTAATACATGTATACATCGGAAACCATGTTATAGGAATGCTTTGCTCCATAGAAAGAGCATGCATCCTTCCTATGTGTTCAATAACGTTCTGAAGGCACAAATTATGAGGGCGGCCAGGCTAAACCCCAGTGAGACAGGTTATAAAGAGGAACTTGATAGAATGAGAGGGATGTTTGTAAATAGAGGATATGATGAGCATGTTTTTAATAGGATGGAGCTAGAAGTGAGCATGCTTCGTTCCTCTGTAGCAAGACCTTATTATTCTGAGCCTGTTATGGCATGTAGTATGGAAAATTTTGGAAATATGACCACCCCTCATGTGGTAAGAGCTCCTTTGTTCTATACTCAGGATGCAGGGGCGATTAGAAGTTTTTTAGAGGAACGATGGGAGATCTTAACTCGATCCAGCTATCAGGGAAGTGGTGGGTCCAAAGCTCATGGTTAGTTATAAAAATAAGCCTAATATAAGAAGCAAGCTTTGTAATAGGACAATAACCCCATCTTTAGGTGTTAGTAATATATCAGGGACGAATACAAAACCATGTGGAAATTGTAACCAGTGTGCTTTTATTGACACTAGCATGTCTTTTGTCCACCCGGTTACTAATTTCGAATTTAAGTTTCATACAAATACTACTTGTATGAGTTCAAATGTTGTTTATCTGGCTAGGTGCTCTGCTTGTACTTCGTTCTACATAGGTAAAACGAATAGGACATTAAAAGAGAGAATTAGAGAGCATATGTACCAGATAAGGGTAGGCAATGATACCAATGCACTGGCCAGACATGTTAAGTCTACAGGCCCACAACATACATTTTTGTTTCTTGTTATGCAAGAAGTCTTCCCTAATGTCAGGGATGGTGATCTTATTAATTGCACATTAGAAAGGGAGATGAATTGGATTATCAGGTGCAGGGGTGATAAACCGCCTGGTCTGAATGAAAAGGTACATATAGCTCCCTTCTTGAGGAAGAAGAGATGCTATAGACCTTAAGTATATTAGTAATAATATTTGGATTGACATCAGTACGGTTACCGCACCTGTTTATGATCTGAATGCTAAGAATAGTTATTATTTCAATAATATTGGGACTGTGATTTCATCTCAATGTAAATGTTTTATGTAACTTGCCATATAACTTCATTAGGTATTTTTAATATATATTTTTATATATGCTTGTACATATATTGTAGTTTTTATCTACAATATGTTTCTGAATTGATAGGAAGTTTAGCGCTTTTTGTTTTTGTTTTAATATATGCCTTATGTCTTTAAAGTAAGAGATTTTTATATGTGCACATGATTTATTTTTTAACCAATAGACAGAGATGTCTTAGTATTTAAATCTTGAATGAGTTTGTATTTTTGTAAATGTCTGAAGAAGTCTACGGGTGAAAGCGCTAACAGTCTGAAAAATAAACTGCTTAATTTTTTACTAATCTGCAGTTTCTCTTTGTACGAAGTACGCGTTATTGAACTGTTTCTCTCTGTGGATTTTTTATAAATGTGAAAGTCGTATCTTTATCGTTTGGAACCAACCATTGGACCCAGCGCATGGTACTGTTTTTGGCAGAAGGGGGATAGATAGTAAACCTGTGCTAGCCTTTCCCTGGTGTGTGTGTGTGTGTGTGTGTGTGTGTGTGTGTGTGTGTGTGTGTGTGTGTGTGTGTGTGTGTGTGTGTGTGTATGCGCTCGCGCGCGCCAACCAAATCTCTCAGAGTGTGTGTGTCAGCTACTTGGGGCAGGCACATGAAGCAATGGGTTTACAGAGAAGGTTCTGCAGGACTTGGCTTAGACACTCAGTTGATGACCTAACTCTACAGCTGTACCAGTGGGGAGTCTTACTGGGGACCTGGAGGGAGACAGATATAGAGGCATCCAGACCCCAGGTTGAGGGTGTTCCCTGTATGCTCTTAAGGGAAATTGTACTTGATGCAGAGAGGTCTGCATCTGGAAATGCTGAGTGCATCCATTTGTATTCCAAGTGCATGTTCCTCTCCAGTGTCAGTGGTGAGGATTCAGGCTCCTTGATTAATGGCCCAGCATGGGGATGTCACATATTGGTGGCCATCACATATTGGAAGAAGTGGTGGATATCACAGTTGTCATCAAGTGTTCCATATTAAGAGAGGCATTCTCATTCCATATTTTGGACTGAGAAGGTTGAGAGCTATGATCATGAAGGGTAGCTATAACTGCCTGACATATAAAGAGGACTTTCTTTTAGTTACCATGATATGGAGGAGTTTTACATTAGTATCTTTCTGAATTACGCATGGATTAATGGAATTTCAAATAAAACATGACAAGCCCTGAAGACAGACATAGCCACCCATGGCAGAGGGTCTTAACTCTTGGCAGGCATTAAAACTAGGTAAAGAAAGATTAGCATTACTACATTGGAACCATATTTTAGTAATTATGGAGATGTCTGTTTCCAAGGCTTAGGAAAGTAGCAAGGACCGGCAACTTTTTTTAGGGTCCTAGCATTAAACAATGCCATTTTGATATTGGCTGTATGAAACTGCTAGAAAGATAGGTATAGGAGACTAATGCTGCCTAATAAAACAATATGAGGAAAGAAAATGTATTTTCTGATATTCAGAAGCCCCTAGTAGAGAGGTTTTTCCATGCTTAGCAAAGCAGGTAGGACTATCGACCATTTCCCTCCAAGATGACATACACTGAACTCCCCCACCCAGAATGACACCAATTACTGAATCATCTGTTGAAGTTAATTTTCTTTGCATATGTGCAATGTCCAGAGTCTGGGTAACACTGCAAATTCAGGCACCAGAGAGACAGCTTACCATCACCCAATCTTTGCTTACCCCTGTGAGTGGTATATCAGTATATCTAACTATTGAATCAGGCTTGACAAGGATGATATATTGTGTGGCAATATTCTCTGGTTACTTTAGTGGCATTTAGAAAATGTAAAAGGAATACTGAAGGAGCAATCAGACTTGTTACATATTACAGGCATGGTTGTTCAGTCATATGGTTTAACGATAGCTACTAGACATGCAGTCCAGGAGACTATTAAAGAGCCCAGCCCAAATTCCCATTCATCTTGAAGCACTGTCTGCTTAAGCAATTTGCACAAGATCTCACAGTAGGCAAATGAAGGCTAGTAGAATCAATCCGTGCACCACAGGAAGTAGCTTGTTAACAGCACACAGCCTTAGTTCTTTGCAATACTGCCAGGCATAGTACCTGAATGAATGACTCACCACTGCCACGAGACAAGAGGCAAACAAGTGGGTAAATGCGGGCATGTGGTTATGCAATAATGATTTTTATTCCTTCAGCAGCTGAGCAGAGTAAAGAAAAAAAGTGTTTCTCAGAAGTTTTATGGCTTGTTTTGTTGTTATAGTGAACTTTGTTTTCTTTTTCTCCTGTAGCAGACATAAGAAGACACAGGCTAAAATGATAAACACAAGGCATGCAATAGCTGCACATGACATAACTGAGAGTGCTGTCATGGTATCAGTGAACCACATGCTTTGATAAAGAAACATAACACATCCCCCCACCCCTTCATAAAACTTCAATTTTGACAGTGTGGCCTGAGATTCAGTAAAACGAGTTCTGCTAAGACTGATTTCTTGGCATGGGCTCAGTGCAGCTGCTCTCAAGGAAAATATCTCATGGTATTTTTGATTACTACCTGCAAGTCTTTATATTTTCTTCACACAATTACTAGTCATGGGAGCTGGGTCATTATTACTGGCACCTGCTTAAATGAAGAGTGATTACACTTTGCCCCTTGGATTCTGTGTACTTTGCATAAAATAAATAACATTGAAAGTAGTCGATTCGTGTGTCAACTTTTGTTTTTTTTTACCATTCTCCCTAACAGGTCACACAATTTCAGAATAAGAGCAGTATATACAACAGTGTATGTGGCAGTTGTCATGAAGATTGATTCATATATCAGTTTTGCAGACTGTCTGCTAGCTCTGTTGACATAGAAGGATAAATCCCTGGCTAACCCAGGTGACAAGAATTTGAATAGGTGTTCATGGAAATCAGTTGGAGCAGGTATAGGGAAGAGAGTAGTGATGTATCTTTGCCAGCTCGTATTTTTCCATGGAGGAAACAGGATGTATGTCCAGGAGCTCTTTCCCACACTATAATACCAGTAAGGACTGGATATCACATGGAAGCACTGGCTTTGGGGGAGGCAGGGCAGTATTGTGGGGTTATGTTACGCACGCACGTTGATTGCTACTCCTTCACTGACATGCCCATTGAAATCTGAACCATTGGGCAGTACAGGGCACTCTTAATGGCTGCCTAAATGATGTCCCAAGACTGCCTGCTTTGTCCCAGTGATGAAAAAGAAATGGTTGAGAGAAGGATGGATTACAAAAAGAATAAAAAAAAGTCCAAATTTACAACAACTTTGGTGCCAAAATCAAACCAGTGCAAGCAATAAATAGCAAATCCAAATGCTTATAGAAGCTTAAGGAGTGACCTTAAATGGCAGCCTATAGCCCAGGGAGTACTTGCATTTATTATTATACTCTCTGGTTTCATCCATAAGGGAAGCGGTTTTTGATGACAAGCTAGTAACTGGCTTAAAACAAAAGCTCTGGCATATCTTTCCCAAATAGATGTTCCTAGTCCTGTTCAACCAATCGATGTTGCAGTAACATTCCTGAGAGCCCCCTCCACCTAGTCTGCCAAACACAATGACAAAGATCAAACCCAATTTTATTCAACCAAGTGTGAAATGGTGGGGTGGGTATGTGATAGAAGACATGAAATACCAAGAGGGTCACAAACATCTTAGCTACATCTACTCTTCCCAACAGGGAAAGACCCAACTTCCTCCATAAATGTACAACCAATAAAAATCTTTCTGCAAACAGGTCTTAAATTCAGATTTAACATTGTCGTGATATTCATATGAAGATAAATGTTCAAATACTTCAGTTGAGTCCATGTTCATATGAAGTGGATAGCAAAGCCTTCATCCTTCAGCTTCTTAGCCTGTGGTCTGGCTGCAAATGTCTAAGTCGTGGATTTGCTAAGACTTAATCCCAATAATATAGCAAGGGGCAGCTGCTCTGGGTGCTAGCTTGGAGAAGGAGCAAAATGTGCTTTAATTTTTACTTTTTCACTTATGTGAACTTCATGAAAACAAATATGCAGTTTTGATGGTGTCTGTAATATTTCTACATGCCTAGCAGCTTCCCTCCACCTTCCAGCTTCATATTAGGTATGTGTTTGCTCATTCTCATGTTTTACGTAAGGGATGAGCCTCATGTACCTCTCCAAAGGATTCTGACTGAGTCACACAGTGGAACGGATGGAGTAATGCAAGCAGTTAGTGGGATTTACACTTGGCACTAATAACTGTAGCTTGTAAAAATAAATAATTGGCAAAGAAAGTTTTCTTTCAGGAGCTTAAAAGAAATAACTTTAGACTGTCACCCAAGTAACCAGTAGTTCAAAGCCTCAATTGTTTTCAACAAAAAACTGCTTCAAAGTGTAACTGTAAGTAAAGGCTAATACCTTACCCATAAATTATTCTGAGAAACTTTGTTTGTGAACCATTAAGCCCCAACTTCATGATAAGAACAGACAGTAGTTTCCTGTGGGAGCAAAAAAGTTACATTACTAAATTCTCTTGCCCCAACATCTTAATTTAAATTACCAAGGTCCCACTATCAGAGCAAAGACAATAGGCTCTTTTAAGTTATTTTACTTGGTGGACCATGTTGTATTGGTACCTTTTACTGAATAATTTTAGCAATTGTTACATAAAACTGTTCATTGCCCTGCAGAAGGTACTCCTGGAATGTTATCCAGACCCTAACAAATAAGTGAATTCATAACTTTATCTTCATCAACTAAATTTATTATTGCATTGTTCTCTTTTTCAAAATATATTGCATTTTTTTATAAAGTGTACGTTCAAATGGGCAGATGATATTGGTAGGAAATATTTTTTTTGTGTGTAAAAGTTTTCTTTCTTTTATTTACTTGTTACATTCTTAGTTTCCATTTCTAGCTTTGTTTATATATCTATAAATGGATTTGTCATCAACAATCTCCTTAGTCTGCAGGAAAATGCTTCCACATTTTTTATTCAATGCTTTTCATTTTAATTGGGTTTCTTCAAAATGTTTATGATTGTTACCTCCTTGATTTTTGTTGTTTGACCATCATTTGCTCAAAGCTCGACCTGAACATGTCAGAAATGCAGACACTGAAGGTCAGAATACCAAACACCAACAAATATCGAAGCCCAACTTTTCCCTACTTCCAGACACGTTAGCACTTGTTCCTGGTTCGAGAGCGCTATAGTGTTTTTGGTCAACATGGTATATAGTATGTATTCCTACTTTCATTGGTGTTTTTCAGTGTTTCCATTGGTCAAACTTCCACATACTATAGTAAACAGTTTCTGTTATTCTGTTGTTAACATCCTCTTTACCTATTACATAATTTTGTTATTTATCTTTAGTTGGGCATGTTTTCTTTAACAGAGTCCTACATTATATTCCTTGTTTTCATTTTAGCTTAAACAATTTGCTGAGTTTCAACATCTGTACATCTGGGTTTTTTTTTTTTTTTTTTTTTTTTTGTTTATCAAGTTTGAGATGGGGAGCCCCAGGCTCCAAACCTGATATATGAAGCAGCTTAATGCTGAGAGCACAGCAAATCTCTTCAATATTGCAACCACCTTTCTGAAGAGGTCCTTCCTATGATTTTTCTGCAAGAATCAAGCCGTCATCTGTACATAATAAAGCCCTGACTTCAACTCCAAACATGGACTACCTTTGAGAAAAAATTGGTGTGCTAAAGTAGACTTGTGAGATGTTCTATAGGTATCCAAAATAGAGCCATTATAATGGGTAGCCCTGATGAGTGCCCTTATTGAAACTGAATAGTTAATACTTGAGCTTGGGGAGGCATCCAGAGTGCTTGAATTAATGAAATATTCTCCAACTGAAAGACCATCTATTACAAAATCCTCCTTATATAATGCTTCTTTACAGTGTTAAGCCTTCTTGAAATTAGTCCCACTGTGGGCTCAGCTACTCCTTGCATACCAGACATATAAAGTATAACAGTTTTGAAGTGGTCCACCATACTTCTAATGGCGGAATCAGTTTAAGTGGGTAAGATCAGAGCTGATAGCAATGGTTTAATATGCTCTGCTGAATCTTAGCCTAGATCTTTAGATCCACATTAATGAGGGAAACCAGGCAATAGTCCACCACTACTGAGGCAACCTTCCTGGGCTCAGGGATACCCATTATGGTTGGCATATAAGAAAAAGGGCTGATCACTTTTTGAGCCTGAAAAACATATACTTCATTAAGTCCAGGGGAAATCTGGTGGAGGAGACAGTTATGCAATTCAGTATTTAATCCATCCAGGCCAGGATCACTTCATAACTCACCTACTGACTTACAAACTTCTCTAGTCATCGCTGAGTAGGCAAGCTTTGCCTGCTGATCTAAAGATATTTTTTGGAGACTCACTCTGTCAAAAGAAAATGCAGATCATTTTACCATCTATCAGGTGAGGGGTACTCAGAATAAATCAGCTCCTATAATTAGGCCATTCTCCTAAGAGCTTTTAATACCTGCTATGAACATTTGCAATCTATGCCCCTTATCCCTGTGTGCCAGTAGTTTACCCGAGTTATTATCTTCAGTCCATATCCTGGTGGCTGCCCTTTCCAGGAAAAGCTGACCTTTGTCCATCTTTAAGATGCTTAGCAAATCTACAGTCTTTATACTGCTGCCATAATACAACCACTTCCCTTTCTAGGTCTGTAATCAGAAAGTCCCTTTTCACCATCATTATGGCCCAGCTCAGTTAGAAACTTCATAATTCTGATATAACAGATTACAACCATACCAAAGGGGGCAAACCTACATTCTGGCTGGCATGTATATATCAGACCACACTGCTCTGAATAGGTTCAACCAGTCTGGGATCTTTCAGTATAAGCATGTCCATACACCAGGCCGTCTTAGGAGCCATAGCATACTCTAACATCATCCTAAAGGTCACTGTTTTGGGATCTGTACAGGTGGCTCCGATTACCTCTCAGTCCACTACCCCAGATAAGTAGTATCTGAAGTCACACATCTGTATTCATATTCAAGGCTGTGTTTGTTTAATTAGTTAGTTTAGTTAGTTAGTTAGTTAGTTAGTTAGTTAGTTAGTTAGTTAGTTAGTTAGTTAGTTTTGTTGAGCAGGATAGTCCAAATGGGCAGGAAAAGCCTTTTTTCACCAGAAACACATGGAGAAAAGCTCCAAATAATAAGAATAAAATACATGCATTAATGCTGTAATACATAGAATTCTTAGGAAAACACTGCAATAAAAATAGAGACAACATACAGTAATGGTCTAATACATAGAATTATAAGGAAACATGATAGTAATACAATGATTTTTGACAGTGGGAATTCAGTTTATCTGGCATTAAAATAGTGTAACTTGATTGTACAGTTGGAAGAAAAGGAAGTCGAGCAGGAGAAATAGAAGGAAATAGTGGGAAAGTGAGAAGAGACGTGGAAAGATAAGAAGTATAGGTGCAAATTCATGGATATTGGAGGGAAAAGGGAGAAATGGAGGTGAAATAGTACAGCTGTGCAAATGTTCAATGGTTTGTGTCAAGTGTCTTATAGACATGGTAGCAGTCTGAAGGTTCCAATTTTCCTGATGAGGTACATGAGCACAGCCAGAGGTGAGTCAGATGTTATTTTAATTTGGGTCAAAAATATCTTAATTTAACTATGTGTTTACTGGAAGTGGTAACTTGTTCCAAAATATAACTGGGCATCCCCTGCAGCATTGTCTTCCTCTATGTTGGCCAGAAGAAGTTTTTAACTGGAGCATATCACTCTGCATGGTGAACACTGACAAAGATGTTGTTTTTAGAGAGGGGCAATTATCAAGGCTGTAGATCAAATTATGGATTGCATTTGGCTGGGTGTAGATTAAGTATTTTGGTAGTTCTAAACATTATAGCCATTTTGAGGTAAGACAGTGGTGAGTCTTACATAAGAAGTTTATAACACATTTTGTTAGTTTGTTGTAGCATGCCTCTAGCTTTTCTTAGTAGTGTGTAAATTTGTAAATATGGCTGTTGCACATAGGAGTGTGGTAAGGATGTACAACTGGGTAGTGGTTTGGGAATGACCAGTAGAGAAGACCCATTTTTCTCCCTTAACTTCCTGTATGTGCTTTTCAAATTTCAGATTTTTGTCTATGGTTATACCTAGTAGTTTTATGTGGGTTACGTTTTCTATAGTAGTGGAGAATTTTTTGGCTGTGAATAACATTAATTTGCTTTTCTAACTTTTTAAGAACGTTTTGCATTGGTTAGCCAGGATTCAACAGAAAAAATGATGCTTGTGTGATTGTTTACAGTTTTGCCAGACTTGTTGCAGTGCAGTGGGGGGTGGGATCATTTATTTGCAAGATGGTAGTTTGTTTGGTAGCTTCTTTATAAACAGATTAAATAGAAGAGACTTAGAAAGAAAGCTGAGAAGGTGTGTTACCATTTGCAGCCTGTTCTTTGTTGCTATGATAGCTACTGAACCAGGATAAAATAGTTTGAGATAGACTTAGGGTGGAGGGTTCAGACATCAGTTTAGGGTGAAATGGGCTATAGCACAGAAATCTCACGTAGTTCAAGTTTTTTCATCCTGGGTATATGGGAACCATATATGCTCTTCCACATGTTGCAGCATTGCATCATGGACATGGTGGAATATTCTTGACAAAGAAGCCTGTGAAACTCCCACTATGTCCCTGTAAGCCACTGAAAGGTCCTTATACTTAATATGCATAATGCTACACATACCTTAGTAGCCAGTGGAATGGGTTTTCCGCAATTCCCATGGGGCTGCAGAAGGGAGCAACACATGTCCACTATTTGCTGTAAGGTGGCCCTGTCCACCCTGTAGCAGTCCATTAATGCAGTCCATTAATTATTTTATGAAGACCATGGTAGGGCAAATATAGTCAGAAAACCCTATACCTTAATGGGTGATGTTTGGCAACATCAGCATTTGCATCTTCTATCAGAGATTCTTGCAGAGACAGGTTTACAATGGCTGCATCAACCCCTAACATATTTCAAAGTTTTCTGGTGGCTGAATGTGAAAACATAGCTGAATTAAAAGCTAAATTCTGCATGTTTTATACATTTCTGAATTTTTATTTCATTAGCATACAGCACAACTCATTATATGGTCATTTACATATAGTCCTGCTCTCTCCTGTTTTCACATTGGCCACATAGTGTTGCAGTGGTTCTAGAACCACGCACACACACTCTCTCATTTCTGCTCATAGCGTAAATGAGCTTAGCTCAGTGAGCTAGCATTTATGAATCCCAGTCATATGTTCTCATCATCTCCATCAAGTCTATGAGATTAACAAGGATGAAGGCCAACTTCATTCTAATTTTGACTACTGGAGAACTCCTGAAATAAATATCTAAATGTCTTGGTAGAATGCATATCTTTTTCCTGTATTGGACTCCCAATTTTTTACTCTTAAACGTCACAGTATTTTTATTCCCCCACAACATTTTTTGATCCAAACTTTTGAAAAACTATGTGAAATTCAAATTAGAAGAATTCTAAACAAGAAAATTGTTACTAAATATAATTTGACATCAGCAGAACAGTTTTGTCTTAAAGAGTTAACTGGTTCGGATCAATACAGGATTATGAAACCAGACAAAGGGGGAGGGGTGGTCATCATGCTCAACACTGACTATTATAATAGGATGACAACATTATTAGATGACAATGACACTTATGAAAAAGTCAGTAGACATGAAGTTAACAGAGCATATACCATGATTGATTGGTTGTTCTATGAATATCTTATGGATGCTAGAATTAATCAAGATATTTTTAAATATATCTCTGTGGAATTTCCCATTATACCATCTATTTTTGGGATTCCCAAAATTCATAAAGATGTACACCACCCCCCATTCAGACCTATTGTGTTAGCCAAGGGTTCAAAGACCAAAGCTCTAGCGGCGTTTATAGATTTCAAGTGTAAAAACATTTTGAAAAGTTTACCACACATTCTCAGAGATTCATGGCATTGCCTAGAACAAGTTAGAGAATTTTCAAATAATTTTGATTTTAAGTCACAATTTATAATGGCCACTGTAGATGTTGTTAATCTTTTTACAGTCATTCCCCATGGACAGGGGTTGGAGATGTTTGAAGCATGTCTTAACAAACACAATAGACTGAATCATTCTGACAACCGATTATTAACAGAAATGCTTGAACTGGTATTGGAGAACAATTTTTTGTACTTCAATAAGGATTATTATAAACAGAAAAAGGGAGTTGCTATGGGGGCTAGATGTGCCCCCATTTATGCTAACTTAGTTTTAGCACAGTGGGAATCTGAGTTTATATTCACTAGTATTTTTTGGCATAAGGTTTTGTTATATTTACGCTATTTGGATGACATCCTTATTTTTTGGGCGGGCACTAAAGATGAGTTCAACGATTTTGTTAAATTTTTAGGACAGACTACAGATTTTTTTTAAATTTACGAGTCGTATTTTTGACAACAACGTAGAATTTCTGGATATAGTGCTTATTGTTGCTAATAACAGGTTTGAATCTGGTTTATTTAGGAAGAAAACGTACTCAAATTCGTTCTTACACTTTGACAGCTGCCATCCGCTTTATCAAAAAAGGAATCTGGTTAAAGGCCAGATGGTTAGGCTGTCTAGAATTGTTAGTGATAATCAGGTTTTTGAACGGGAATTGGAAAAACTTATGAGTATGTTTATTGCCAGAGGCTACCCTTGTGATTTTATTTTAGAAATTAGCAATGAAATTAAAATTAAGAGGATGTTTTTTTATAAACCTATTATTCTATATGGAATACTAGAAGTTGATAAACCAAATTCCATTGTAGCTAGATGTGACACTCTTATTATTCCATTCAATGATAGAGCACAAGAAATTGTCAATATTGTACACGAAGCATGGATAAGTGTTATTGATTCCAATACAGAACTTTCAAGTATTTTAGGTAACCAACCTAAAATTACTTACAGTAGGGGAAAAACTTGAAAATTTGTTTGAAAACAACATTAATACTGACTTGGCTAAACATTCTAAGATGAGCAAATGTGGCGCATGCCATGTTTGCAGATTTATAAATGATGGTCCATATATTTCCATTTCCAACTATGGGAAGACTATAAAATGTCCAGGCCATTGTAACTGTAATTCTATTATGGTAGTTTATGCTGCGTCTTGCACAGTTTGCCAAGCATTTTACATAGGGAAAACTATTAGAAAGTTGAAAACACGTATTATAGAACATTTAAGTGACATTAAAAGACATAAAACAACTAGTATGTTATATAATCACAGTATTAATTGTTCTAATTTTAAAAGATTTCTTTTTTTCGTCATTGATAGAGTACCACAGAATACACATAAAGGTGGGGACGAAAAAACTATGTTGGAAGCAAAGGAGTGCTAATGGCAACTAAGACTTAATGCTAGCAAATGGCCTGGCATTAATGAACAAATATCAATTACTAGCATTCTTAAACTTAGATCACATTTTATATGAACACAAATATAAGATATATGAGTATTTCTTATCTAATATTCATGAATGATTTAGAATTGTATTTACATTTACAACAGCCATAAATTTTATTTAATTGGTGTTCTTATATATGTATTTTATTTTTTATTTTTTATTTTTTTATTACCTTATGGATATGGTACATTCATTCATATTCACAATCTATTTTAATATAATTAATAAATAATTAATATCTTAAATTTAATATTTAATATTTATATTTATATTTTTATCTATATTTATATTTATATTTATATTCATATTTATATTTATATTTATATTAATATATTTATATTGATATTCAATATTTACATTTACAATTATATTTATAACCCGTTTTTCGTACAAGCACATCTAAATTCTTACCATTTTATTTATTTTAGTGAGATAATACTCAATACTCTTTTGTCTGTTCCTTCAAACAGTTCGTGCCTTTTCCTGTTTCTTTAAGATGATAGGATGTCAAGAACAAGAATTTTAATTACATCACAGTTAATGATTTTATTGATTGTTTGATGAATTGTAATTATTCACTTAAATGTTTTAGCATTTAGTATTTAAGGGATGATCTGCAATGATTTTTTGTACTCTGAAGATGCCCTTTTTCAGCGGGTGAAAGCGCTTAGTATCTTGTGGATTTTATCGTGGTTTGTTTTCTTGTTTTGGTCAAGCCTTATTCATTAAAAGTTGTTTTTGGTGTGACCAGGATCCAAGGTTTGCTGAAATTATTTGCTTACTAGTTTTGGCATGTGGATAATATCCTTCCTCTATGCTGGCCAGAAGAAGTTTTTCACTGGAGCATATCACTCTGCATGGTGAACACTGACAAAGATGTTGTTTTAGAGAGGGGCAATTATCAAGGCTGTAGATCAAATTATGGATTGCATTTGGCTGGGTGTAGATTAAGTATTTTGGTAGTTCTAAACATTATAGCCATTTTGAGGTAAGACAGTGGTGAGTCTTACATAAGAAGTTTATAACACATTTTGTTAGTTTGTTGTAGCATGCCTCTAGCTTTTCTTAGTAGTTTGTAAATTTGTAAATATGGCTGTTGCACATAGGAGTGTGGTAAGGATGTACAACTGGGTAATGGTTTGGGAATGACCAGTAGAGAAGACCCATTTTTTTCCCTTAACTTCCTATATGTGCTTTTCAAAATTCAGATTTTTGTCTATGGTTATACCTAGTAGTTTTATGTGGGTTACTTTTTCTATAGTAGTGGAGAATTGTTTGGCTGTGAATAACATTAATTTGCTTTTCTAACTTTTTAAGAACATTTTGCATTGGTTAGCCAGGATTCAACAGAAAAAATGATGCTTGTGTGATTGTTTACAGTTTTGCCAGACTTGTTGCAGTGCAGTGGGGGGTGGGATCATTTATTTGCAAGATGGTAGTTTGTTTGGTAGCTTCTTTATAAACATATTAAATAGAAGAGACTTAGAAAGAAAGCTGAGAAGGTGTGTTGCCATTTGCAGCCTGTTCTTTGTTGCTATGATAGCTACTGAACCAGGATAAAATAGTTTGAGATAGACTTTGGGTGGAGGGTTCAGACATCAGTTTAGGGTGAAATGGGCTATAGCACAGAAATCTCACGTAGTTCTAGTTTTTTCATCCTGGGTATATGGGAACCATATATGCTCCTCCACATGTTGCAGCATTGCATCATGGACATGGTGGAATATTCTTGACAAGAAGCCTGTGAAACTCCCACTATGTCCCTGTAAGCCACTGAAAGGTCCTTATACTTAATATGCATAATGCTACACATACCTTAGTAGCCAGTGGAATGGGTTTTCCGCAATTCCCATGGGGCTGCAGAAGGGAGCAACACATGTCCACTATTTGCTGTAAGGTGGCCCTGTCCACCCTGTAGCAGTCCATTAATGCAGTCCATTAATTATTTTATGAAGACCATGGTAGGGCAAATATAGTCAGAAAACCCTATACCTTAATGGGTGATGTTTGGCAACATCAGCATTTGCATCTTCTGTCAGAGATTCTTGCAGAGACAGGTTTACAATGGCTGCATCAACCCCTAACATATTTCAAAGTTTTCTGGTGGCTGAATGTGAAAACATAGCTGAATTAAAAGCTAAATTCTGCATGTTTTATACATTTCTGAATTTTTATTTCATTAGCATACAGCACAACTTATTATATGGTCATTTACATATAGTCCTGCTCTCCCCTGTTTTCACGTTGGCCACATAGTGTTGCAGTGGTTCTAGAACCATGCACACACACTCTCTCATTTCTGCTCATAGCGTAAATGAGCTTAGCTCAGTGAGCTAGCATTTATGAATCCCAGTCATATGTTCTCATCATCTCCATCAAGTCTATGAGATTAACAAGGGTGAAGGCAAACTTCATTCTAATTTTGACTACTGGAGAACTCCTGAAATAAATATCTAAATGTCTTGGTAGAATGCATATTTTTTTCACAGTACTGTATGGATCCTGATTGTATAGGGTAAATAAATGATGTGTTCTCCTTCAACTAGCATGGTGCTCTGTAATATACCATTTTCCATTTCTGACAAGCTAGTGGGTGCTTGTTAAAGACTGACAGAACAGATTCAACATAACCCTTGTAACTTCTTCTTGACTAAGGAAAAATGGATGCTCTCCTGCTTGGGTTCATTTCAACCACTGCCCCTGGTCCACTATCTGAGTTTTAGAAACTGTTATTTAAGAGCTAAAATTGATTCTCCATCAAAGAGTGCAACATTAAAATCTCCATACAGGACTTATTAATTATATTAATTGCATTTTTTGCCTCCATAAATTCTATTAAGCTCATAGGTTCATAGGTTCATAGGTAAGTACTAGACTATCTGGCCAAGGGCATTTATAACCCTAGCCAGAATGTGTTGGCTTTTGCCACCCCCTTAGATTAGTTCCCTGTGCCTCTGTCCAGCAGAGCCATTAGTTCCCTGTGCCACTGTCCAGCAGAGCCACTGCAGTGATCCCCAGGGTAAATTTTCTGTTTCCCATCCACCCGTCAAGGTTTCTCTTGAAAAGTGTTAGTGAGGGGCTCTGCCTGATGTATATTAGAATCCTGTTCCAAAGCATTGGGAGTCTCTGGGACAGGAATCTATCCCTCCAGCATGTCCTATTTAACATTTTGGTGAGGTTTATATCTCTAGAGCGTGTGGCTCTCCGGGATTTGTTTTTTTTTTAGGTGGAGCATGTCCATCAATTCTGGGTTGGACATGGCCTTGTATGTCAGGCAGAGATCACCTCTGAGAAAGCGGTATACAACCGAGTACAGCTGGAGTTTCTTGAGTCAGGCTGCATAGGGCATCTGTTTGAGGCCAGTAATCCTCTTGCTGAGGTACTTTTGTGGTCTTTCCAGCTGTTGCAGGTGTCTTGTAAGGTACATCCCAAATGGGGCATTGTATTCTATGATGGGTCTAATGAGTGATGAGTAGAGAGGCACAATAACCTCTTTTGTTCTAGATGCGAACCCTTTTTTGATTAGGTGGGCCACATAGAAGGATTTTCTAACCACCTTGGCAATATGATTATCAAAGGAGAGATTACTATCTACTTGGGTCCCCAGATCCCTTATTACATTTTCTGTATTTAGGAGACTATCACCTATGTGGTAGTTCACGGGTACTTTGTTTTTTCCAAAGGGGATGAATATGCACTTTTTGGCATTTAGCTTGTGGCCACGAATTTGACACCAGGTATCCGTCTCTATGAGACCCATCTGGAGGGTGTCTGTATCTGCTGGAGAATCAATTATGGACCCTAGTTTGCAGTTGTCTGCGAACTTGGTCAGCCATAATCCTCCTATGCTTGCCTGTACCTCTGAGAAGTATATACCGAACGGGAGGGGTCCTAGGACTGAGCCCTGGGGGACGCCATTTGTAACCGGTTTAGAGTCGGACATAGAGCCTGCAACTCTCACCATGTGGGTTCTATCCATGAGCCAGAGCTCATAGTTCTTTGCCAAGGTATAACCAGGTGACAGCTACACTGATTAGGAGAATTTTGCCTATGATTTTGTTTTCCTAAAACAATACTAAAATTCTTGTCAACAGAGTTCGTGGGCATCACGTAAGATAAAAACTGAAAAATATTGAAAAGAAAATATACATAGGATTTTTTAAGTTGTCTTTTGAAAATATTTTTACACTGGTCATAAATCCCATTTCATATTTTGTATCAACAGTTCTGTATTGTAGAACACTGGTTCAGTAATATTTTTAATTACTTTGTTTGTTTATTTTGTAAAGGGACAAGTTTTAGAAAAGCGGGAATAAATGATAGTCAGTTAATAATTGCTGACACATTTAAGGCAACTGAAACATTTTTTTTTTCTTTAATTTAAAACACTGCCAGGGAGCATAAACTTCACTACTTGAAAGTTCACACAGCAAGCATTCAGACAATTAACACTGTATACTAGGAATACTATGGCCATTATTTCAGTCAGGCACTTAGGGCCTGATTCCAAATGACTTGCTCTCAGTTTAAGTGTCCACTCACACTGAGAGCAGGCTGAGAGCCTTTTGGAATCTGTTTCTTCCCTCCCCCAGTGTAAGCCTGTTTATAGATAGGCCTTACACCAAAGTAAGTCACTCATACTGAGATCAAGTCTTTTGGAATCTGACCCTTGGAGTTCCTTGCACTTTCAATCAAATGCCATCTTTACCTTTCACAAAGAAGGAGTATTTTCAGAACTAGTCCACAACTCAGCCTTGAGTTTGCTATACCAGATAACATTAATCATTATGTCTTATGTATATTTATCATAAAACATTTCTCATGAATAGGAGAAACATGTAATTATCCCAACATATATGTTTTGGCCTGCCTTCAGAGATATAAATTCCAAAATATAAGGCTAATAATTACTGCGGGAATGCAGGGCTAGGCCTCTAAAGATCCTCACAGATCAATAGTGTATTAAGTACCTATGAACCCATGAACCTATGAACCTGTTGTCTTCCCATTAAACAAAGGACAAGATTGCTACATGGAATGTTTGCAGACAGCTGGGATTCATCCTAGACAGGACAAGACCCTTTGTTAAATTCCCATCTGTTGGTAGCCTTTGCTGGAAGAACATCATATCAAAATGAGTGTGGCACATTTTAAGGAAATTGAAAAAAGGTTCTCTAGGTTCCATATTAAAAAGGATGGTTCTTTACAGGTGATCACTGAGATTGTATAAGGACAATGTGCAAAACTGTTGTAGTCCTAATGAGGCAGATTTTACATTGTGTCAGTTTTTGCTTTTGTTTTCTGTTCTTATTCTTACAGGCAATATCAGCGACATGCTTCTTTTGGAAAGCTATCTTGTAAGGCATATTGGCTTCATTGCTGTCTGAATACAGTGTCCCCCCTTATAAGTAGTATGCTTTTTCCCTCACTAAGTCTTCATTTGGCTGGTGTAATCTCCCCTTTAACAACTTAAATGTATTGGCCATCCCACTGTATTCCATAGTACCAGAATACAAACGTGCCCACCCTCTTTCAGTCTATCTTGCTTTTTAAAAATAGTGGCTCTCTACCTAAACAGCTAAAACTTAACTTACCCACTTTCATATCTAACTGCTTAGTGCATACTGCAGTGTTTAGGATAAACCATTTTTTTTTCAAATTACCTTTAAACATCTACTGCAAGACCACCAATTCTTGGAGAACTCACATTCTGCCTCTTAGTAGTCCTCTTGGGATTAGTGCTTCTGTTTTCTCCTGTTGAGAGAAGGGGTACAGGGACATTATTTCCTGGAGACTGCTGATCACCAGAAAGCATAACTGCTTCATAGGTGACACCTTGGAATGTGTGCTTATATTCTGGTCCTGGTGAGAGAAGGAGCAGAGTGATTGATTCTTGACTGTTTCTGGTTGGAAAGTGAGTGTCTGAGCTTAAAGTTCCTGATTGGTCTGGTTGCTATTCAAGGCATCTACCAGAAAACGTCTACAACCTACAGACTCTTACATCATTTGGGACAAGACTGTGGATCACCATACAGGGTGTGGCCTGCTTCTCTTCTTGGGGTTGGTGCTAACATTTTGCTTCTGGTGAGAGAAGAAGCAAAGTAGCATTGTATCCCAGCAGAGTGAAGCTGTGGTAAGACTGGTATTAGTAGTAGCCAGGCAGTAGCCATTCATGCGACTCCCCCCTTTTCATCATCTTTGACAAGCTAATTCTTTGTTTTCAGTAAGTACTGCTTGATTTGTTTCTAACTTCAGAATAGTTGCCTAAATACATCATCCTTAAATTTTCAGGGACTATGTATTAGTTTCCCCTCAAGTGTTTGCCAGTACTCTATACAGACTCAGACACCTTGAGTGACATTTTTTCCTGTAAAAGCATTGAAAACTATCCAAAGCCCTGTATAGTAGAACCTTATGCTTGGATTCATAAATGGTTAGCTCTAGTGGTAAGCTCTACCACAAGTGGTCAACCCCTCATAGAAACCTTTTCCAATTCAAAGGTCTCCCTATGGCAGTGCTTTTAAATGACCAGAAAGCATCAGTGCACAGAGAGGTCCCACTATCTGTGTGAAAGGATAATGAAACAATCTGGGGGAATGGCTAATGCTAATTAGCCATGTACTCTTCCCCCAGAAGTCCTTGCAGCTACCCATTTATGCTGCTAAGAGATTTGGAGACTCATTTGACTGCTTAAATTAGCATGGCTGGCCCGGAAAATTAATAGGGTGTAAAGATTGAGGTCACCTATTGTAATATGGCAAATACATTTAGCAAAATTCAGCAGTGCGTGTTTGTGCGTGGCAGTGTTTGTGCATGTTTACAGGAGAATGAATTCATTCTATCTTGGATTTAAAGTATTTTGTTAGAAAGCTTAACCTTGCTATTTTATTTTGTAACATTATAGATAACAACCCGACTTTTAGGGTCCCGAATATATTTAACCCCCCACTCCACCCAGTACTCAATATTTTTGAGAATGTTTGCAAATTAGATTTGAGACACATTACTGATACCATATGGTATAAGAGTACTGGAAGATTTAAAAATAGTAATGTCACACATGATGAGATGTCAGCTTTACAATTTTTGCATTGTCTCCAATTACGAGTGGTTAAGCCTGACAAAGGAGGTGGGTTGGCCATTTTTGACTTCCCTGATTACAATATTAGGATGGGGCAGCTGTTAAATTGTGAGACTTATGTTAGAGTATCACTTAATGAAGTTAACATTGCTTATGGTCGAATTAAAGGCTACTTTAATGACCGTTTTATTGAGGCCATTATTGATAACGACATTCTTAATTATATAACAGTTCTATGGCCTAGAATTCCAGTCAGTACACCTAAGGTACACAAAAACCTACTCAACCCCCCTATGAGTTCTTTGATAGATGGGAGGGGTTCTATAACATATCCATGCTCAAAGGTCGTATATTCCATTTTGCAAAAATATTGGAAATCTGAAACGCACATGTGTAAAGATTCTTGGTCATTTTTGCAAAAGATTAACGACCTTGTGTTTGATACTGATAACAATTTTCTGACTATTGATGCCAAGGATCTTTATACCTCCATTCCCCACCTAAAAGGTGTTGAGTGGGTAAGCTTAATGCTTACAGCCAAGGGGGCACCAACACGGGAGATATATCTGACTGAGACACTTTGGGATATTATTCTAACTAATAACTATTTCATCTTCAACAAGGAGTATTATCTCCAGAAGAGTGGAGTGGCGATGGGTTCTCCATGTAGAGCACGTTTTGTTAATTTAGTAATGGCATACTGGGAAAAAAGTTTATCTTCAACAATTCCCACCACATGGCGAGCCTCATTTTTTACACACGCTTTCTGGATGATATATTTATAGTGTTTAGAGGTGACAGAATCCAGGCAGACATGTTTGTTATCTACTTGAACAATACAACTGAATTTTTTGAGTTTACATTCAACTTTGACCACAACACTATTGACTATATATATATATATATATATATATATATATATATATATATATATCAGACTAACCAAAGATATAGAGCATAATAGATATGTGTCAAACATTTTTAGAAAAGTTACATACTGCAATTCATTTCTTCATTTTTCTAGCTGCCACCCTTTTTCACAAAAACGTTCTATAGTTAAAGGGCAGTTAATTAGAGCAGCTAAAATGGTTACTTTGGATGATGATTTCATTGATGAAAGTAGTTTGTAAGCGGAATGTTCCAACAGCGAGGGTACCCTATTAGACTTATAAATACACTTTTCGACGGAGTTCAATCTAAAAGACAAAATGGAATTATTAAGCACATTTTGAGTGCACCCACTGTAATGAACGTGATGGAGATGAGTAATACTAGTTTGGATATTATTGATATATGTCCACCTCTAGTGTCACCTTCCTTAAATTCTAACTTTAGAAGTAGTTTTATAAGGTTTACTATTAAAATGTCGACCGGCACTACGTCAACTGTACTATAGTCGAACACGGAAGTTCGAAAATAGTAATGTCGATGACAAAAAAACAATCTAGGACTGTGTTTTAACATGGGTTGAGGTAGAGGAGATGTTTGTAGTTCTGAATAATACTGAACACCTACCTCGACCCATGTTAAAACCATTCCTAGATTGTTTTTTTGACGTCGACATTACTATTTTCGAACTTCCATGTTCGGCTATAGTACAGTCGACGTAGTGCCGTTCGACATTTTAATAGTAAACCTTTTATAACTACATTTAGTAGTGATAGTGAAGTGGTAAGGTTGATATTATACAAAAATTGGGAGTTTATTAACAACGATAAACACTTAGTAGAAAAACTAGGTTGTATTCCCAGAATAGTATTTCGAAAGGGTTCGAACCTTAAAAACCTTCTTGAAAGAAATATAAGTATACCCATAACTAGATTTGCAGGTATGTCTACTTGTGGTATGTGCAGAATATGCAAATATATAGATACAGGCAAAACTTTTACCATTAGAGGGAAGAAATACGAGTTGAAGTCCAAACTCAATTGTAATTCAAAATTAGTGGTGTATATTGCCTTTTGCACATCTTGCACTGCTTACTATATAGGTAAAATGGAATGCAGACTCCGTGACTGAGTCTATGAGCACATTAATGCAATTGATAAGAATAAGGGTGATAACTCTCTAGCTAAACATTCTTGCTTCAATGTAGGCCATAAGTTTTTATTTAAGGCAGTTGATCAGATACACCCGGATAGTAGGGGGGGTCCTTTTAATTTGTTATTAGAAGAACGTGAACTAGTATGGCAGTTAAGTTTGAATGCTTTTACTAGTCCAGGGCTCAATGAGGCTTGTAATATTTCATGCTTATTGAAGTTAAGGAGTTTAAAAAGATGACTTTTGTTATCTTTTACCTTTATATGTATACTGGTGCTATTTATAGTTTATTTTATTTACAAATGATTGATATATACAAGTAACATTCATTATGGTTAGTACTTGTTTTATATATTTCTCTGTTTGATATATTATTTTTTAACGTGATATATATTTTTTAAATAGGTGGGTTTGTCTTGGTTTGATACGTTGCAATCTAACATGTGACATGTCTTATTATGTGATGTTTTACTATTTAAGAATGGACTTGTTCGTGTTCTTTTTATCTGAAGAAGTTGCTGTATGGTCAGCAACAAAAAGCGCTTCATTAAAACTACTTTATTTTCTACTCTGGGCTTCTAGACTTGTTTGTTTTCGGTTTTCATAGTTTTGTTTTCTTCCAGTACGTTTTGGTCTATATTACAAGATGACTCATCAAAAAGAATGAGATACTTAAAACCAAGAAACTAAAACAATTTGAGCATGACTGGGTTGAGTATGAGAGGGGCATGGCCTATGGCAACTTTGATCTTAGAGAGAGTGAAAACACCAAGCATAATTTACAAGAACCCATAAAACTCAGCAACCATGCTTCTAATGATGGCAATGAAAATATGGTCACAAGGTCTGAGAGATTGTCCCTAAAGAAAGTGAACACCAGACAACATGCCAGCAGTGAACAGTTTTCTTAATACAATGTTAACAATCACTCAGAGAACCATCATGGTACATCCCAGGTTTTTCAACCAGTAGAAGTCTATCCGGACAAGGTCAACAGGGAACCGTATATGACTGGGCCCAAGTAGCAGTGCCTTCTTTTTCCATTAAGGAAGTAATCCAAACAACAAAAACTGGAACCAGAAGTTGAAAGTTCCCAAAAATGATGCAAGGACATGACAGGTATGTCTGGAATAGGTTTTAAAATTGTTAGCCTGTCTTCTGCTTTTCTTAACAATAACTCAGTTAATGTTTTTAGAAAGAGATGGACTTTTGCTCTGGCTAATAGAGCCAACAAATATGATACTCTCAATTTTCTTAGCGACTATATTAGGAAACAATTTAAAGTTTTGATTTGCTGATAATTCTTTTGAATCCACTGTACTACAGAAACCAAGTTTATTTAATCCACCTTTATGACAGGAACTTGAAGCCTTTCTGAATATTAGTGAGACACAAATTAAAGATCTGTTAAACTACAAATCAAATAATAAATGTCATAATTTTAATCAAAATGAAAGAACAGCTTTTTATGATTTCTTAAAAAATAAAGATAGTTAGCAAAGCTGATAAGGGCAATGCTATTGTAGTATTAGACAGACAGTGTTATAGTGATAAAATATGTAACGTGTTGTCTTATACTTTTATAAATCAGCCTCTTTTCATGAAATTAAAAAGGCTTATTTGTTAATAGATTCCTTTGTAGAGGAGTGTTTATGTGATGGATTAATAAGTAGTGGTATAGATTATTTTTTGAACGTTACCATCCCCAAGATTAATAGGATATTTGGTTTACCAAAAATCCATAATGCTCTTGATGATCTGCCTTTTAGGCTGATAGTTGCTAGTGGAGGTGGAAAAACATAAACAATGGCAATTTATGTTGACAAATTGTAGCAATGTACACTAATGAATTGTGTTTCTTATATTAGGGTCACTTTTAAATTCATGCAAAAAATTGAACAAGTTACTGTTTTAGATTCTTTTTAGACTTTTTAGTTACCTTAGATATCCAATCCCAGTATACTGTCATACCTAATGACATATGGATGGATTTCATTAGGTTCAAGTTATATAAATCTAAATTGTTTAATAATAATGACATTCATTTGATGATAGAAATGCTGGACATTATTCTAGGGTATAATTAATCTGGGTTTAATTCAAAATTTTATCAACAGGTTAACGGAGTAGTGATGGGATCCACTATAGCCCCCAGTTATGTTAATATTTTTATGAATGCATGGGAAAGAGAGTACATTTACAACAGTGCTTTTTTGTTAATAATATTATTTTTTATCACTGTTTTATGGATGTTATCTTTTTAATTTGGAGAGGTGAAACTACTATTTATCAAGTGTTTTTAGAGAATTTAAATAACGTTAGTACTTATTTAAAATGTACATCTAAATTAGATGTTAGTAATTTGCCTTTTTTATATGTTGTATCAAAGTATAATAACAAATTATCTATGAAAATATACAAAAGAGATATCCAGAATAATGCGCATTTAAGCTATGATCCATGCATTCCAATAGAATAAAGAATAATCTAGTGAAAGGGCAGCGTTTGAGAACAAGCAGCCTTACCAGATAGGACCAGGATTTCTTTATTGAGTGAATGTCTGTGTGTAACAATTTTTTGACTAGAGATTACCCTGTTAAGACAGTTGAACTAAATTTTGAGGAAGTCCTAGAATCTAGAAAGAAAGTTTACAGTGGCAATATGACTATTAATGACAAAATGCACACCAACAAAAAGTATATGAAATTGATCCTTGTCCAAAATAGTTTATATCCAAGACACATTAAAAAAATCATAAAAATAACTGGAGAATTTTAAATAGTTTTCTGGATGCCAAAAAAGTAGTTGGTGAGGATCCATTATTTGTTTCCAAAAGGGGAAAGAAATTAAAAGATTTTTTCAGTCTGGATTAAGTCTTTAGAGTGTCAAACCAGGGAAATTTAAATGTCTTAGTTGTAACTTCTGTAGTTTTCTACTCACTGAGACTACTAACATCACTGTTAATAATGTTAAAATTAATATCAATGGACATTTTACTTATAAGTCTAGATTTATAATTTATGTAGCCTTGTATATGTCCTGCAATTTTTTTATGTTGGACATACTACGAGGGGATTTAGTTGAAGAATATATGAACACAATTATGCAGTAGCAGTAGGTGATTGTAAAAAAATGCCCTGAACAAACATTACAGTAATAATAATAATACATGTAAAGTTGCAATTAACTTCATAGTTTTAGATCACGTAGCCAGTTAGGAAACATGATTCGATATAGCGGAGGAACTTGATTGGAAAGAGTATTTGTGACAGGTTAAGCTAGATGCAGGGTATCCACCTGGACTCAATGACAGAGAAAAGGTCAAAGTGTTCCTTAAAAGGAAGAGATTTAATTGTTAATTGATCAATTGAGAGATTTCATTTATGCTGTTTTATAATTTTTTCTCTGTATAATTCATTCAGTCTAATGAAGTACTGTGTTCAGGACGAAAACACTTGCTAGATATAAATAAAGTTTTCTTTTTTGAGTTTTATTCCTTGTCAGTTATTTTCTGCAACTTTGTGTGTTATCTTACAGCTTTGCTTCTCTGTTTTTGTTTATTAATAGCTACATATTTAACATATCAATTACCAATTATAGATTTAACACAGCTCCATATTTAACATGCTCAACTTAGTTATTTAACATTTTCGTTACAGTTTGCAGGTTTAACAGTTATATATTTAAGATATCTATTACAGATTATAGATTTAACATGGCAACATGTTTAACATGCCCAACCCAGCAGATATTTAACAGATTTAATTTGAAATAGGAATAACAAGTAAAAGTAAAGTATGTTGCAATGCAATTACTTTGAAGTATCATCAGAAACATCAGAGGCAGAAAGTGCGAAATTATCCCTCCTTATAATGTAGTGCAGTAATTTGCATTTAGATACAGATAATAGTCAGCTACAATCCTTTGGGTAAAAAAATGAAAGTTTAAAAAATTGGGTTTATGTCACACTTTATAAAGTATCCTGCTCTTCAGATGTCACTGCAGACTTGGTATCTTCCCATTTCATTCTGCATGGGTGTGCAGTACAGAAGGACTTGGTCTTGGCTCGTAGGCTTACAGCGTAACCACTGGTAAATAAAGTAGGGCAACACTCCTTCTTCAGCATATTCCATGTCAGACTGCATCACTGAAGGTTTTTGTTTCTGTCTTTCAGTTGTAAAAGGGTAGAAAAACAGAAGTATGCCTGTTTCCTGTTAGTAGAAGTGGCAATAACAAGCTAGCTACAAGCAAGTGACAGACCTACAGTGTTTGCTGCTTCCTGGTTGAAAACCACCACCTGTTTATATCCGTGCATCGTGCCGAAGTTCACTTTCACCCAGAAATGCGTCATTATTCTGGAAAATGCAAGAAGGTTCATTGAGCTTTTTTTAAATAGTTTTAATAAATTTAAAGATCCTTGCTCAAATAATAAAATCATGCAGGATACAAGAGCAAGAGTGTAACACAAAGCAGCCAGAACTGCTGTTTACTGTGAATGTCAGCTTTGTCCGTTTGCACAATATTTAAGGTTTCTTATTTTAGGGTATATAATGCTCAAAATAAATATATTACCCCACATCCCCTTGTGCTGTACCTGTTTATGTTTTTCAGCCACTTTCTGTGGTCATTAAATGATCCAGCTTGGTAATTTTTTTAACTTGCCCAAAGGTTTTATAACCTTACAGGAAGTGTAGTGGGTTATGCCACTTGCATGGGAATTTGTGGGTGATTACCCATGTAAAAATGACTGCTACTACAAATTATGTTATCTTGGGTCAGTGGATGTAAGCATTACTGAAAGTGTCTCATGTTCATATTACACCATATCACCTTTTGGTACGCTAGCAGCATAGACTGCTCAAACAACAGTGCTGTCCACACCTCCTCAACTAATGCAGTTATAGTGAACTCTGAGTGCCTACAGCATTTGATAGTTGATGAACACACACAGACTGTAGTGCTATTCTCTCTTTATATAATTTGGACCCCTTCATTGAACACCTGCAGCATTAAGACACACTGTATATAAGTCTGGACACTATCTGTGTAAAATTAATTCCCTTTATGACTCCTTAAATTGTAGGTGCACTTTGTTACCCTGCTGTGTGCCCCCTTACTAGTCACATTTCATCCCAGCACCATGTACTGAATATTGTATTTGTGTCTGGGAAATCAAACACCCGCAGTCCTATTACGCTGTTATTTTCTTTTCAGGTGTACTGATCATTAACTGACAGACAGACAGATGGAAGATCCTGTTTCAGGGTCAAATGTGTATCAGCTCAGCAATCAAGTCACTAGCAGTCCTGAATCACATGTTTAGTTCTTAATGATGTATTCTTAGACATGTATGTGTAGAAAATGAGAAAAAGTTATCACCCCCCCCCCCCCCCGTTTACCTGACAACTATAATAATTAGGTATTATAGGGTCTTCTCTTCAATTAGTACAAGGCAGATACAGGCACAACATATATGAAATCAGTAAAGAATGAAGTTTGAAAATATGTTGTAAGTTTGGTCGTTATGCTGAATACTAAAACATAATCAGAACTGCCTATGGGAGGAAGGGCAGGTGAATTCATGTATTTAGATGTTCTGCTTTACTTACTTACTTTAGTTTATGTATTTGTTTATTTATTTTCATGCATTTATGAATTTATCTTTGTTAACCAAGCAACTGAGCTGGTCTACGGATCCTTTTCAGTTACAACCTAGACCAAAAAGGCCAAAACAATAGTTAGTACAAACTCAGTGAGGCATAGTATACAAATACTATAATCACACAAAAGCAATCAACAGATGAATGCCATAACCAAACAAAAACAATGGGCATACTTAAACAGTGAATGTTCAAGTTATAGAATAGACAAATATTTGAAGTTGAAAGTTGTGTACATAGTTAGTTTTAATATTTAGCAGCTGAAAAGTAAGTGCAGTTGTATAAGTAAACTTACCTTAACAGCAGAAGTTTGAATAGATCACTGATACAGTAGCCTTAAGCTATATGGTACGGCTTATCATGCCGACTGGGTCCGATCTTTGGCAAGACATCCCATATAAGTTAAGGCTACTGCAGCAGTGATCTAAGGATGAACATCAGTGGTTATAATATTCAGTATTGATTGCTGAATGGAATCAAGGTATTGTGCTTCAGTGCATTATACCGCTATAGGGACCTCTGTACTACCATGGTATGAAGTCCTATAGTGATTATAAGTATTTGGTTGATTGTAATATGGGTTTTGTTGCACATGAGGTATAAGATCACTGTAGAATTGCAGTCTGCATCAAACATCGCAGGTTTAGGGCAGCATTGTATTGAAGTAAGCTTAAGTGATAGTGTTAGAACAAGATTATGTAAAGTAGCTGAATTCTGTACAGCTTGACTAGGTGGGACTGTGACTTTTTGAATGTTATCGGCTCTTAGTTTTATCCTATGTTTTGTGGTATATCATTCAACAAACTGGAGCGATTTTGTAAATACGCTTTCAATGACAGAGTTTAAATTATAGTCTGGCTAGCAACAGTCCATCTGTATTGAAAGGAAGCATGCTTGCTATTTTTCAAAGAATGCTGTTTTAGGGATTGACAATACCTGTCATTAGTCAATTTAGGTTCATAGGTTCATAGGTAAGTACTAGGCTATCTGCCCGAGGGCATTTATAAGCCTAGCCAGAGTGTGTCAGCTTTTGCCGCCCCATTGATTAATTAACTGAGCCTCTGTCAAGCAAAGCCAATGAAGTGATCCCAGGGGTGTATTTTCTGTTACCCATCCACTCGTCAAGGCTTCTCTTGAAGAGTGTTAGTGAGGGGCTCTGCCTAATGTAGTTAGGAATTCGGTTCCAAAGCATGGGGAGTCTCTGTGACAGGAATCTATCCCTCCAGCATGTTCTATTTATTGTTGTGGCAAGGTTTATCTCACTAGAGCACGTGGCTCACAGTGACTTGGATTTCTTTAGGTGGAGCATGTCCATCAATTCTGAGTTGGACATGGCTTTGTAAGTCAGGCAGAGATCACCTCTGAGTAAGCAATATGCCACTGAGTACAGCTGAAGTTTTTTCAGTCGGGCTGCTTAGGACATATGTTTGAGGCCAGTAATCCTCTTGGTGGGGTGCTTTTGTGGTCTATTCCAGCTGTTGAAAGTGTCTTGTGATGTACATTCCAAATGGGGCATTGTACTCTATGATGGGTCTGAGGAGTGATGAGTAGAGGAGCACTATAACCTCTTTATTTCCAGATGCAAACCCTTTAGTAATTAGATGGGCTACATAGAAGGATTTCCTAACTATTTTGGCAATATGATTGTCAAAGGAGAGATTACTATCTACCTGGGTCCCCAGATCTCTTATTACCTCTTCTGTATTAAGGGGGCTGCCGCTGTTTTGTTTTTCCCAAACGGGGTGACTATGCATTTTTTGGCATTTAGCTTGAGGCCATGACTTTGACAGCAGGTGTCTGTCTCAGTAAAGCTTTTTTGAAGGATGTCAGTGTCAGCCGGAGAGTCAATTATGGCTCCCAGTTTGCAGTCATTGGCGAACTTGGTTAGCCATAGTCCTCCTGTGTTTGCCTGTACTTCTGAGAAATATATGCCAAACAGTAGGGGTCCCAGAACCGAGCCTTGTGGGACACCACTTGTGACTGGTTTAGAGTCAGACCTGGAGCCCGCTATTCTTACCGCATGAGTTTTGTCTGTAAGCCAGTTGGCCACCCATCTTGTGACGTAGGGTTTTATGTTCAGGCTGGTGAGTTTTTCTATAATACCTGAGTGAGGAATGGTGTCAACACTTTGGTGAGATCAAGGTAGGCTGTGTGAACCACCTTTCCCTTGTCTATGGCCTAGGTGACTGTCTCGAAGAAGTCAACCAGGATTAGTAGGCATGATCTGCCCTTAACAAAGTCGAACTGGGTTGGGTCAAATGTTTGGAGGTTCCAAATGTCTTTGTTAATTATTTCCATGATGATGCACTCCATAGCCTTGCAGACCAGGCTAGTCAGGCTTATGGGGCGATAGTTACCAGGGTTAGTTGTGGCCCCTCCTTTGTGGGGCAGAATTGTCATTGCTGTGCACCATTCTATGGGCATGTAGCCTGTGGAGAGGCTGAGGTTGAACAGCATGTTTATAGGGGGGGGTTAGTCCGTTCAGTAGTTCGTTCCAGACGCAGCCTGGGACACCATCTGGCCCCATTGATGCTGTGTTTTTGGCTTTTGAAAGGGCTGTTTTCACCTGTGCTTCTGTGATTTCCAGGACACTACACATTTCCTGTATTGTTGTGGGCCCTTTTGAAGGTGAGAGGGAGGTAAAGTTTGCACTGAATCTGTCTGCCAGTATGTTGGCAATATCAGTAGGTTCAGTATATCTCAGAGCATATCTGTGAGCTGCCACTTAGATTCTTGACATAGCTAAAGAAGGCTTCATGGTTATCTTTCAAATCCTTGGCTATTTTTCTTTTGAAGTTAGCCTTGGATGATTTTATGAGGGACCTTAGTTTCTTACTGATACTGATCAGGGATGTCTTTCCTTCTTGGGATTTGCTTTTTTTCTGAACAAGTTTCCTCCTTTTGTTGTATAACCTGTTTATGGCAGGGGTCCATCAGACTGGTTTCTTTCTCTTAGAGGAGTGAGTCTTGGTTTTGCTAGGGATGGCATGATCCATGCATCCTTGTAGGTTGTAAAGGATTCTGCATCTTGGGCAGTGTTATTCTTTACTATGGGGGCTGTGAAACTTACCACCTCTGCCTTAAGTAAGGTGAAGTTTACTTTAAAAAAGTTTTTCTTTGTGGTTTCCTTGGTTGGGGTTGGCGGTGGGGTGTGGACATCCAGGGTGATTAGTTTATGGTCTGATCTAACCAGTGACAGGTTGACCTCCGGTACGGAGCACCTGTCACCCATGTTGGTAATGACCAGGTCCAATATGTTGTGGCCTCTGGTAGGGGAGTTTACCAGCTAATCCACGGCATTTGAGTTGATACATTTCAGGAAGCGCTGAGCCTGGGAGTTTGTACTAATGTAGTTTTCCCAGTTAATGGTAGGGTAATTGACCTTCATGTTTTCCAGTGTCTCCAGAAAGGCGGAGTGGTGATCCTGGGTCATGGAGGGTGATCTGTAGCAGGCCACAATTTGTATTGCATATTTTCCCGATGTTAGTTGCACATGGATGATCTCAGAGGTATCATGTTGCACTACTAACCTGGAGGTGTGGGTATCCTTGATAAATATGGATACACCCCCTCCTTTTGTGTTTCGGTCCGTGTTCTGTGGCCGAAATGTCTGGTATGAGTTGTAGCCCAGTAGTGCTGGAGTGCTCTCTGGAGCCTTGAACCAGTTTTCAGTTACTGCACAGATGTCAACGTTCTCCATACTTAGGAGTGCTTCAAGCGCATGCATTTTGAGATTTAAACTCTTGGCGTTGAGTAGCATAACCCTCATTTTTTTACTTGTGCTATTTACGGAGGTGGGTTTGAATTTTGAGCCTTGCCTAAAAAAAGGCACTATGAGGGCAGCAAGAGCCTTGGCCAGTATTCAAAAGCCAAGGGGTGACAGGTGCAAGCTGTCTCTTGCGAAGCAACGTGACTTGTCAAGCATGTCATCCTAGGCTGACAGACACTGGATCCCCTTTGTATGACACCAGAAGCTTAGCCAATTGTTGAAATTGATCATTTTTTTTTTATACTGAGGTATCATTCTTGGTGAGGGCAGGATGCTACTCAGGGTCAGAGTCATACCCACCTGGGCTACATGATCAGAGAGCTCTTCCATGTCTCTTTTCATGTAGTCCAGGGAGGTACGTCTCAGGTCATTCACACCAACATGAACAATGACAGAGTCATATTTGTACTTGTTCTGGAGTGAACTGAGTGCTTGTGTTATGTGGCAGATTCTGGCTCCCGACAGGCAACTAACAGTAACCTTCTCCTTGTCGTGCCTAGTGAGTGGGGCGTCAGTGTGCCTGACTATTGAGTCACCTATTACTAGTGTGTTAGGTATGTTATTTCGCCTTAAAGGCTGTGATTGTGCAGCACATTGATTTTGTGTTTTATGTGTTGTCTGGTTTGTGAAGGGAGGTGCAAGTTTTGTGGGTGTCTGCTTTGGAGCTCTCTGATGCTTTTGCAGGTTTTTATTTAGAGCCTCCAAGTATGATTTTGTGTATTTATGTGTAGTTTTTGCCAGTGCTGGTTTAGTAGGTCTGTGTAAGGCTGGAGGTGTGGTGCAAGTGTTAACCTTCTCCTCGTGACTACCTGTTCCAGTCTTGGGTAGAGATACCTTAGCCTCCAGTATGGCTGTATAACTGCATCTCTCGCATATGTTAGTGTTTTGTGGTAGGAGGAGAGGGCTGTCTGTGTACATGAGGCAGTTGTAACATTGGCTCAGGAAACCCAGATTCACCAGCTGGACTGAAGAGTACACCTGAAGTTGCCCTTTGGTCATGCTTGAATAGTAGGGTGAGCTGCTTAGTCACTTGGTTGGTGAGGGGAGGATAAAGAGCCTTGCCCTGCTGGGCAGTCAAGTGTCAGGGTATATTAGTGCTTGCTATTAGGTCTGAGCAAGTGCTGGACTGTAGGATGCTTTTTGAGTGCTTAGGTTGAGAGTTAGACTAGTTTCAAGTAAAAAACTGAAGAGGAGACTTAGTGGAGCCGGGAATAATTTAACCCTAGCTAACCGGTGCTGCCTGGCACACAAAACCATGCAAACGTGGTTTTTAAACTACTAACGTCTGGGCTGGAACCACTCCTCCAGGGACAGATGGCTGCTCAAAGTTCCCCTCTCTCACAGGTGAACAGAGAAACTTCCTTCTATCCAAGTAAGGTATGGGCAACTCAGAAACTTGTAACACAGCCCTGAATTCAGCACTAGCCTGAAAAATGGACTATACTAGCTTAGAAAGGCGGGAAACAAGAATTTTTTTTGAAAAGATAAGGCAAAAACAGTGAAAAGTACAGCTTTAAATGACTACAAGCGATCAGAAAAGGCTATCACACTTTAGTGTGTAGCCTACAACAGGTACACAATTTATTTAAACAAAAAACAACTTTTTAAAAGTGCAGGCAGGCAAATAAGTACAATATGTGAAAAAATAAGCTTTTAAATCACAATAAGTGCTGACAAATCAGCATTAAGGTGGAAAACAGTTAAGTACAGCAAGAAAATACAGAAAGCTGATACTCAATCACTCCAAAGTCTCTCTTTTAAGCTAGAAGGCTTATATCAGTTTAAGGCTTTCTAGAGCTTTCCAGTAGGTTAGTTACAGGAAAGATGGGAAACAAGTGCAGATGTGGTCTTTTAAACCAGAAAGTTGAAAGAGATGGACAACTTCCCGAATTATCAATAAACTACAATTCCTGGGCCAAGAACCACTCCTCTTGTGGTAGACAGGCTACGTAGTACTTACCACTCCCACTGATAAGCTAGAAGGCTGCACTCCAACACAAAGTCTTGGGGGGCCCAAAAGCTTACAAACAGTCCTGGATACAGCAAATCTGTACCTGGACTAGAATAGTTATGAGAAAGGTGGGGATCAAGCGCAAACACAGTCTTTAAAACCAGAAAGTTGAGAGAGATGGAAAAAAACTGCCCAAACGGCCAATAAACTACAATTTCTGGGCCAGAACCACTCCTCTTGTGTAGATAGGCTACCTAGTGATTACCACTCCCACTGATAAGCTAGAAGATTTCCCTCCAACATAGAAAGGCTTGGGGGGCTCAGAAGCTTACAAAGAGTCCTGGATACAACAAATCTGTACCTGGACTAGACTAGTTACAGAAAAGGTGAGGAACAAGCGCAAATGCAGGCTTTTAAGCTAGCAAGTTGAAATAGATGGAAAATTGCCTAAACGGCCAATAAACTACAATTTATGGGCCAAATCCCACTCTTCCCATGGTAGATAGGCTACCTGATGCTTACCACTCCCACTGATAAGCTAAACAGCTTTCCTCCAACACAGAAAGGCTTGGTGGGGCTCAGAAGCTTACAAAGAGTCCTGGATACAGCAAATCTGTACCTGGACTAGACTAGTAACAGGAAAGGCAGGAAACAAGCACAAACACAGGCTTTTGAATCAGAAGGTTGAAAGAGACGGAAGAGCTTCCCAAACGGCCAATAAACTATCATTTCTGGGCCAACTGTATTTATTAATAGTGAAGCTCTTGCCTGTAGTGGAAGCCATTTACATTTCAACATAGTAATGCAGTAGAGTTCTCTATGATTGGCAAAATGAACAAACATATGATTTTTATTTTGCATTGTTTGAATAAGTGTGGTGCAAGCAAGGATATGACTAGGAGGCCAGACTTATGTCTGTAAATCAGTATAGTGAAAGCAATGACATGTCTGACTTCTAATGTCAGCAAGTTAGACATTTTGTAAGCGACTAAGCTGTGATAACACTTTGTTCACTATTATTTCTGTGTGTGTGCATTTTATGTCAGGTTCTGATCTTGTGCAAGTCTGAGGTATCTTTGTGATGTGGTATTTGGCAAAGGGGAGCCACGAGGGTTAGTGACAGTAATGTTATTACTGTTTTTAAGCTATTGTGGAGTACCAAATATAATTATATTGGTCTTTGCAGTGTTTATAAAGAGTTTATTGGACCTTAGTTAGCAAATATCACAGTAAAGTGAACATTGTCTATAGATCTTTGGTTATAGAGATTATAGTCTGACCAAATTTAGTAATCACTATATTATCTGCATATAGTGGGCAGTTTAGCTGTGTAATAACCCACAATGTCATTAATAAAGAAGGAAAAGGAAAGGAGGTCCTAAAACTGATCCTTGAGCCATATATGTGCATATGTTACTTGTTTCAGACTTCATGCCTGTTCCCATTACCATGACAATTCATCCTGTGACTTCTCTTCAAAAACTGTACAGGTTAAATTGGTGGACAATATTGTATGGTCAGCTATGTCAAAGGTCTATTCTGTATTGAGAAAAATTGCTGTAGTTAAGAGCCCTTGGTTCATATTTGTGTATATTTGGTTAGTAAGTGTATATGCAGATGTCAGCGTGCTGTACTTAGGTCTGAATCTGTGCTGCCTGTCTATAACAATATTGTATTTAATCATGTATTCTAAGATTTGGTTGCCTATCAGCTTTTCAAGAATGTTGGCATGTGGGCAGAGACTGGCAACTGGTTAGTAATCATCAGCATTGGAGAGCAAAGGAACCTTGGGTAGTGAAATAATTAAAGCATACGTAAAACTTTGCAAGATGGTGTATGTTGAGAGTGATTTCTTGTAAATAAAGGAAATGGGGAATCACAGTATGTCCCTTTCTGGTTTTAGTATTTTGAGATGGATGGTGCGCGGGTTATAACTGTAGTCATTTTTGTCTAGTAGAACCTTAACCTGTATCTTATTTATTTAATTAAAGTAAAACAGTGGGTATTGCAGGCATTTGTGCAGGGGAGTGAAAGGTGATGGAATCTAGGTATTTCTGAGCCCTGATCTATACAATGTAGTTGACAAGGCGACATTGTGCATAATGTTATTTACTATTTTGTTACTACATGAATGATATATGGGTACTTTGGGAAAGATCTAAATCGATAAAAGATTTCTCATTGTATGCCATAACTGCTTGGGGTATCCAAGCTACTTTGACTGGACCTTTCTAAAGAATGTCGCTTTATGATTGTTAATACTGATTCTTACTTCCTGTCAAAGGTTAAGACTTCTTATGTTTGATTTCAATAGTACGGTCAGCCGTCCCTAATTTGCAATCACTGTCTCTTTGTCTCATGTACTGTGTTAATTCTGTAGTTAAGAAAGGGGTAAAATGTCCTCTGAAAAACATTACAATTCAATATGCTTTCTCAGATTGATGGAAAATGTGCCATTTGATGGAAACATTTCTTAAAATGAAGTCCAGATATGTTTGCAAATAAGGAAAATGTTTCTTGATAATTTTCTGTCTATATTTTAATAGCTAAAATCTTATCCAATTGTCTTGAATCCACAAGTACATATTAAATATTTCAACTAAGAAAACCATACACTAAAACAAAAAAAATAGCCGAAGCCTTGTCAGGACAAGTGGATACACTCCCAGAGATGGATATAAAAACTCTTTAATAAAAACATTTTAGCGCTTTCATCTCCAATAGAGACTTCATCAGAAATAAACATTGGTCATTCACAATATTTTTTATGATTTCTTTTAAGATATAGCTATCACAATCAGTAGGAAGCATAATGAGAGGTGAACTAGAGCATTTGTTGGTAAATACGTTTTCATTGTTAAAACCGTTAACATTGACTAGGTTTTATGTAACATAAGGAGGTAAACACATTTTGGAGTGCATGTCAGCTATAACAGATATGATAATTTTGGTCCAAAAACAAGATTATTTTTTATTATGATGACCTTTAGTGCTGATACTTATTAACAATTTTTAAATCTAATTAATAAAAAATATGCGTTGTGCTTTTAAGGTTAAGCTTTTGGGAAGTCATTTGATAGTTCTAATGAAGATGTAACAAACCATGTACAAGGCAACTGTATGGCAAGTCTAGTGGGTTGACAGCCTTTAAACTCTTGTTGCTATAGGGTTATGATTCTTACTTAGGTTATAAGAGGTTCTGGGTTCAAATCTTGGGCAAACTTAATGTTTTGGGTTGGGAGGTTGGCATAATGGTTAAGATGTTTATCTTGCAGAAACAAGGTACAGGGTATGATTCTCACCTTTGAAGGGAAATTAGCTTGGCTTAAAATGGCTTGCAAGGGCAGCTAGCTACTTATGACTGTCTTCAAACACAACCTAGATCAATGAATGGGTGACTGCAGATTCACTCCTGGGGTGGCGAGTATGTCCCTCCTGGACACAGAAAGTCGGTATTAACTACAATCACTTAACCACTGACAACTGGGGCAGCTCAGGATAAATATGGCTAGCCTTGTAAGGGCTCTAGGGCCATTAGCTTAGTAACCTCCTATGAATTTATGAATGAATCTGTGAACTCAAAAAGATATCTTAAATATTTATTACTCATACATTACAGTGAAATAGTTAATAAAAGGTCCATTGTACTTCCTAGAATATATAAAAATAATGATATTTTCCTGAAATACCCATGTTCCATCAACAAAAAGCATAAGCACATCACAAAACAGACTTCTTTTTGAAATTAAATGGCATGCATAACCACAGCAGAGTGATACAGTCTCCAAAAAGCATACCTGGAGCACATGCACACAGAAGTTGAGTCTTGAGTTTTCCATGCATAAACAATGTGAGGAGAGTACATCTAAACACAGTAGGTCATTCTGAATAAGAGACATATCCAAAATCTCTGGTGCACAATGTAAGAGATCCCCTTACTAATCAGATGGATGACAGTGTCCATGAATACAAGCAATGCACTGAAGGGCATGAAATGTAGATATTAAACACAATAAGGAGGGAACCCATGGCTGCACACAAAGTAGGCTACTACTGTAAGAAACTATGGTACATCACAGTGGTGAGCTATCAAGCAGGGTATGTATTTGTTTTATTTATTTATTTAGTTTACAATGTCTAATTTGCCATAGCATACATTTGGAGACAGCATAAGTGATACCCCTGAAGAATAACTGCAAAAGTAACAGTAGAAGTCATACTTTGTAGCTGTAGCTGCATTTGTTATTTGGGGGAGTACACTTATTCTCATGAACCTTTTTAAGGCTCAGCTTTGTAGTACTCTCTGGTTAAACAACTTGGTCAGAGTAACCCAGTCTGCACATAAATACTGAGTGACTGAAACCCTTGACAACATGAAATTGAATATAGCCTTAATTCTCTGTGCTAACTACCTGATAGCTGTGAGTACACTTGGAAATGCAGTTGCATATAGAAGCAGTATGCTAAGGCCATTATGTGTTCTAAGACATCACATTTATTGTTCTCAGACAACAAGTGGCACACAGCTTCAAGGTATTGTACCCAGTGCCATCTCTTTGAAGTCAGAGGCAGGCCTCTTAAAATTATCTCCTTTAGGAATCCATAGTGTTCTGTGACCTACACAGTGATAGGAGACCCTTCAGCCACCCCTGCATGCCATATTTGTGTGGGTGCACTTCGGAATGTTGAAATTCCAAAATGCTGAAGACCAAAATGCAGAGACGAGAATCACGAAAGTTAAAATGCTGAACTGCATAAGTATTCCCAGGGTAAGTAAACACTTGTCCAATGTGGGGAATCATGCCCTTTTCCCCATTGTAGTGTGATCCCAGAGTTGCTATACATATACAGTCAGGGGGGCGGGGAGTGCAGCCCACACTTAGGTGGGTTTTAGATAGTGTGGAATTTTTTATAGCAACCCCATCTACCTTCAAAGGCCTCCCTTCATATTAAACTGCACATAAACAGCATTTCAAAAACTTACATCTTCTGGTTGGAATTCTATATCATTCTGACACATGTAAGCCCACTCATTTTTCTTTCACTCTGTCCCTAAAATCTCACTCTTTTGTAACAATATTATGTTACAGAGTCAATTAACCTCCATAACACAATCCCGTTGAGCACAAAACTCTGTCAAAATCTTCCTTCATATCCTAGTTTATACCCCCTGATAAATAATGTGGTGCTGCACATTTTGAGTATACTTTATTTTGTAAAGATTTGTTCTTTGTTTTCAAATTGTAGCCACTAATTTTGTATTATCTTCGGTATATATTTTCCTCTTGCTGTGGCTAAAAATTTAATTTGATCTGTATACATGCAAATAAATAGACAGATAAATGTGGGGGCTTTGGCCTTTATTGTGGTTAGCGATCATGCTGTTTCCACCTCTTCAGGTTTTGGAGAGGAGGGTGTGTTGTTGCCTTGATTAGTTCATGTCCATTGACTGTAGATGCTGATATGGTCCCTCACCAGTACTTCTTGGCAATTTTATCCAGACGACCCCATTAATATTGCTCATTGGTAATTTTTTCTCAATGAAAGAGAGACATTTAAAATCAGTATTTGTCTCTTTGGGACAGCACAGTTCCCATAAAGTTGCCTAGTGGCTGCCAGATGTATTTCCTTATTCTCCATCTCTGTGTTCACCATTTTGCAAGTATGTGAGCTGCAGACCACCAGTTGTTTGAAGTATATCCATGTGGAGTTTATGAGTATGTTTCCCTGAACTGTTAGTGGAAGGTGGAAGAGCAGTTTTCAGAACAGTCTTTCTCTTAATGAACACTTCTATGATTACTGAGTCTCTCAGCAGATCCTGAATACAGTGAGTACAAATTAGCCCCTTGTAACATTGCCAATTATTTCCTCAGTGACCCATAATAGAAGTTTATCATGCACAATAAGAAAACATGGCAATTCATAGAGCAAACGTCTGTAGTGCTATCTAATGCATATGTATACCGCAGTATGTTATAAATTCAATATATTCCCACCATTTACATGCATGCTATAACGTATTATAAATGTGCAACTTTCCACCTATTCATACGGATGATGTTCTGTGCTATAAAAGCATCATATTCCCACCTTAGTCATGCATCTGTGGTTCACTGGAGTATGGTGAGTTTAATGCTGTCACATCACAATGTATCTTGCAACAGTTTTCATGAAGAGTGTTCATGAGTGAAAGATGTTCTCTACATAGACATGTATTATTTAGTAGATGAACATGCAGCCGGTAATACTGTGGCTAGCTGTAATACTGCTGACTCTGCTTCACCAAAACCTTTCCTGAGTTGCACTTAATAGTCATCACAAAGGTGCAATGGTCAAAATTCATTTCTGATCACTCAAACACGCAGTGGTAGATTAAATGTACCACGGACCCTGGGTTGTTTTCAATCTATGGGTCCTCCAACCTTGTATTTTTAAGACCATGTGTAATTGCATATGTTCTTTTGTATTTAAATTCCTGTTTTAACTATGTAATTTGTCTACCTGATTGTCTTAAATTACGTTTTTGTGTGATAAAGCATATTTGCTTTACATTTCTATAGTATTTTTTTCCATCAATAAAATAAATAAATAAACAAATAAATAAATACATTTACTAGCCAGTGATAGAATTGCCCAGTTCAGAATATTTCAGCAATTAAAGATAGTCTGAACCAGTAATGTAGACATGGATGAGACAAGATATAAGGGCAATAATTACTAATGTTTGCAGCTGCTCTTATGACAGAGTTGGAGGCCAAATATCTGTCATGATGTGGACAGCCAATAGCAGGAAGATGTGCACATGGCCACCCTGATCATGGGATATCACCCCTGTTTGAATATCTACAGATGCATGAATGCATGGACACCTGTGCACAGATGACTCTTGCACTGATGCAAGTGTCCATGTTGCCACCAGAAGTGGCATTAAGCCAAAAAAATGGTCTCATAGCAGGGATACTCGCTACAGTGCAAAGCACCCTCGTGGTCAGCAGGCATGAGGGTAAAAATGATACTAAAACAAAAGAAAGAAGAACAGGTACTGGATTGGTCTTTATAGGCTTGTTTTGAGCTACCAACCTAATACTTACTTCCCAAGTACATTTCACAAACAAGGCTTGAAATGAAGTCCAGTTTTGATTTGGTATAGATATATATTGCACACACACACACAAACACACACACACACACACACACACACACACACACACACACACACATACACAGAAGCTCTCAATTTCTTGGTCAATAATCGGGGACAAATCCAAAAACAATGGAAGGACAAGGTTCAAAACCAGGGACAGTGTTTAAAATATTACTGTAACTTGGTTAAAAGGTTAATAGAACAACTTGTTGTGCACCAACATGCATTTTTCAAACAATAAGAAACATGAAACTTTAATATCTATCATTATTAATTGACTGTAATCCTCAGTGATTTAACTACAAAATCAAAAACTTTAGAAGGGACCGCCACAGGGCAAAAATATGAGACAAAAGTCAGACAGTTCAAAATATACCACTCAAATGTCTACATTTTTTGCCTCATATTTTTGGTCTGTTCCTCATAATATTAGTGATTTTCTGGCAAATCAATGGGATGATCTGAGGATTGAAGTCCGTAAACAATGACATACATTTCAGTTTCTGGCATCAATCCTTCAGAAAAATGTATGGTAACACAAACCCTATTTTTCTATCAAGTTTCTAAGTTTATTTAAAAATATTTAAAATATGTCCCTATTTTGGGGCCTTTATCCCCCCATTTTGTCAGGTTTTGTTCAAATTTTTAGCACAAAGAGGTGATCTAGAAGCACTGTTTGAGTGACTTTCCCAAAGTCACACAATAAGCAAATGTTGGTGGAAGAATTAGCATTCAAACCCTGTACTTTTAACCACAGCAAGCAGTTCATTAACAGTTTAGAGCCTTAAGTGCCATATAACTCTAATTCACTTAAAAAGTTAACACTAACTATGAAATCTAATGACTGTCATTTCTGTCTGATAGTAATCTTCAGTGATTTATGAGGAAAAAATTGGTAAGCCCACTGGACAAACTGTTCCTTTATGGTGACAACCTGAGAGCACTGTTTGGTTAAATGACTTGCTCAGAGCAGACAAATAAATGTGGAAGTGATCAAACCCTGTTATCTAGGCACAGAAAGCAATGCATTAACATCTCAGAGCTTTAGTTCTCTGTCCTAACTAGCAGCATAGTTAATGAGAGATAGAGCATAAAAATTAAGCAAAATCAGAGATGTACAAATCTGGAGAAAGATAAAAGACAGAGTACTCTAATTCATTTAAACAGTGGTAATGGGACAGGTTTGAATGCAACCATACTTTCTGAAAGAACAAAAATATGAAACAAATGACTGATATTATCGACTGACTGTAATCCTCAGTAATTTGCTATAACTTATTAATATGTATTTATTTATTACAAAATGGGGATTTGGCAATTAGTGCAGAGGATTAAGAATATAAGCTCTTGCCTGTTAGTGAGCTGCATCTTGTAGTCAGGGGTACAGGGTTTGATTATTTCTACCTTCATTTGCCTGCTCTGTGACTTTTATGCAAGTCACTTAACCAGACAGTCCTCAATGGCTGCCCCTTAATGTGCTTAACAAGATAGAATAAAAGATACATGTCTAACAAAATAGAAAAACATATACATGTGCATTTGATTGAATCTTCAGTGATTTACCTGAAAGTGTCTTTAGGAGGGTCTCAGCTGTCTAAAGCAAAATCCATTGGAAGTACTTCTTAACTCTCCATGTAAAAGTAAACTCTAGGTCCTTGGAGGTGAATGATTCTTTGTAAAATGGGGACTAAAGTAAAAGATAAAATGCTTACTAGTAAGCAACACTCACACACACACACACACACACACACACACACACACACACACACACACACACACACACACACACAGAAACAAAGTGTGTACCTTTTCATCGGGGAGAGTAAAATTTTATTCAGGTTAGGGTATGGAAGTAAATCACACATCAATGCAAAGTTTTGCATGGATCAGCTATGTGCAAGTCAAAGGAGGCTTACTGACATGAAAGACTGTGCTCAAAAAATAACATATAACCTGTGTTAGGACTGGAGGGTTTCAGGTGGTAGGTTACCATATGAAGAACCACTTTGCATAGGTGAATTTGCTGTGGCTACAGGAGGAGGAGATGAGACATTCATTCACAAATCATCCCTAGAGATGACCACACGTATGTCCTATAGCTAATGGCACCTCTAATGGTTACATGTATACTGACACACAAAGGACAATATTACAGGTACAGGTATGCTGCCATGTAAACCATGATGCATGCAGCTATTTCAGACTCAAAGGCAGAGTATTCTGAGGATGTGTTTTGCACCACTGATGCAGTGGGTCTGGCAGCACAGATATCTGTAAGAATTCAGCTATGTAGACGTCAACCCCCCCTACCCCCAAACACACACACACACACACACACACACACACACACACACACACACACACACACACACACCCTGCTAGAGTGCAGCATGAGAACATCCCTGCATCTGCTGGGTGTCTGCTTGCTACTGATGCGATATCACTACAATAAACAAACCCACTCTGCGCAGACTTACTGCCAGTAATGCAGCATTTGTGTAACAGTTATAATATCATAATGTATGAGTGACTAGTTTTATATAGAATTGTCCTTCCCTTTCCTGGTATATATGCAAACCTGGCCCGAATACAACAATACATGAGAACCATACAACAGCTAGGCATGTTACCATGACTGGTGAAAACCTCAGTTATACATCAGTCTGTCATTCACCTGCTGGCTGAGCACAAGAAAACCTGCACCATCTCAGAGGGATCCATATGGTGCTGATACACACAGAGATGTGTCTGTTACTTTCCATGGTGACATGCTGTGTAAGTAAGTGGTATCGCCAGGTGTACAGCCCTTTATGAGGAAAGGCTGAAAACACCTGCAGATGTTCTTCCTGCTGTCATTGCACTAGCTTCCATCGTGAAGTTAATGAGTTTATGGCATTCTCTTCTGCTTCATTAGTCAGGGATGTGTTGTCATGTATGCAGATTCTGTATATACACACACACACACACACACACACACACACACACACACACACACACACACACACACACGCACACACACATGCACACACACACACACACACACACACACACACACACACACACACACACACACACACACACACACACACACACACACACACACACACACATGCATTGAAACCTCATATTTTTATTCACATAATTCATTCTTGTACCATGTAGCCATTAGCCCTTTATTTGACCTTGTGCTCATTCATCGTTTGCTGTCTCTGTCTCATTCATTTTCATTGTCATCACATTCCAAGACTACCCTTGTTCTAATGACCTGTGGGTCAAGCTTATCCTAACAGTGGCCATCCATGTTTAAGGATAGGGCCGACCCAGGCAAAGGAACTACAAGAATACACGGTTGCCCCACCTATTATGCTGCCCAATCACTAGTGATGGTGCAGGGATATTTTATTTTAGCCATTAAACCCACCCCCTCACAGGTCTGATGTACAAGCTGCTGTTGGTGCACAATAACAACCTGTTATGCATGAGTGTTTTCTGGTTTCTAATGTCTTCTGGCTATAGACTCCTATATGTTCTGGTGTGTCCGAAGACATGTCATTATCTTTTCCGCTGTTGCTGATTACATCTGCTTCTGCTAGAGCATGGTGCAGCAGATGGCCAGTTTCATACCTTTCAACTGTCCAGATTTTCCCAGAATGTCCAGATTTTCCCTCATATTTTTGCTCTGTTCCTCATAAAATTAGTGTTTTTTCTGGCAAATTTGTGAGGATTGAAGTCAGCAGATAATGACACACATTTGGGTTTCAGACTTCATATCCTTCATAAAATGCATGCTAACACAAATCCTGTCATTCTAACAACTTCACTAACATCTTCATTTTCCCCTGGAGAGCACTGTGCTTTGGCTGTAAGCAGCCCCCCCCCCCACAACCACCACCACACACACACACATCTTCCACTTTTTCTTATTCCCTTCTGTTAGCAAATAGTATCAATAACTGATCAATACTGTGTGTTTGTTTATTTAAACTATACCACAGTAGCCTACTGATACAAGGTTATCCTGGTTTTCCACCTGAGAAATTAAGACAAGACTTACAGTTTCAGAGCAGTCCTTGGTCAATTGTGATTGTTCTTAACACATACTTGTCTTGCTTTGGCTCATTAGCAGCAGTACAAAGAACTGCCTGCTCACACCCTTGTTCTCCCCTCCCCTCCCCTCCCCTGTTTATTACCTTAAGACAATCCCAGAGTTAATAAATATTACCTGTGGCAGGCACCATTTGTAAAACTACAATCCACTCTGCTACAGGCCCCATGAAGGCTCAGTGTCTCTCCAGTAAGTGTTTTACAACTGTAAATGCCTATTTATGTTGAATTGTATTAGACATTTTACAACTGTATATGTTTATGTTGAATTTCAAGCCTGTACTCCAATCTGCTTACTTACACTATCAGACTATTTACCCCACTCATAGGACCAAAACTGGGACTGGGTTAGCCCGCTCCACTGCCTCGCTATGCTCGGCTCGCTCCCTCCCTGCCCCTAATTCCACCCGCCCCACTGTGTCTACATTTATAGCCACTAGGCCACACCCTACTTCCTCTCCAACCTACACAACTTCCTCTCCAATTCCCCCCACCACTTTACTGTTTAACCACTACTATTCCTCTGAAGCACATTGACCCCACCCATTGATGACATATAACATGTCTATAAATAATTATAAACTCCTTCCTCTTATCTTACCACTCTTAATTCTGCCATACTTTCTTACTAGCTATGAAAATCTCACATTAAGTAGGTTTCTCTTATCCAAAATGCCAAACCAAGACCCCCTACCTCCACTGATCATGAACTTGCCCACTACTACACTACCCCAAAAATTATAAATTCCAACCACTTGCTTCTAAAAAACCACTCCAATCAACACCAAAATCCAAATATGAACTAAAACTACTATTCAAAGTTATTAGACTACTAGCGTATCTAAGAAAAAACATAACCAAAGATGGGGACATCCATCCTAATCCAGGCCCAACCTTAACTCAAAATCCTACCAGCCCACCACTCTCCCACCGACTGCTCAACTCCCTCCTAATATGCCACTTAAACATTAGAAGCCTAAACAATAAGATACATAGCCTGCATGCTGTACTAGCCACATACCTCCCCAACATAATGTGTCTATCTGAAACATGGTTCCGGCCATCAACCAAAGACAATGAGATCCTGCCTCCTGGTTACAATATACTTAGGGTAGATAGAGTAAAGAAAAGAGGAGGTGGAATAGCCGGCTTATATAATAGCACACTTAACATCATAACTAACCCTATACAACCACCCCAGGTCTCTAACGCTGAAATACTAGCTCTAAAAATTCTACTAAATAATCATAAGGGCATTAACCTAATTGTCACCTATATTCCCCCTGGGAACAATGTAGAAACACTAGAGGTCATTCTACATTGGATAGCCAACAACTACCCTCAAGAAACCATTGTCCTGGGCGATGTTAATATTGACTGGAACCAATGCATAGCACAGTCCAACCCCATCCCTGTTAACCTACATGGATTCTCTCAGATAATATCATCTACCACACGTACAGGTAACAATAACCAAAAAGAGAGTATACTAGACTGGATACTCACCAACAGTCATCCCCAGAACTATATGTCTGGAACTCTCCTAATGATCTTAGTGATCACCTGCTCACATACATCATGAAAGACAAAATTAATTGTACAAGCTTACCTATTTATAGGTCTATCAGATCCAAGAAAAACTTTGACCCAACTAAATTTCAACTTGAACTCAAATCATGTAACTGGACAAAACTAAAGTTCCTTCCCTTGATGGGGCAGTGTCATCATTTAACAATTCATTCCTTACTATACTTGACTCGCATGCCCCTAAACGCTCAATAAGAATTAAAACTCAACTAGCACCCTGGCTAACAACAGACACCAAAACCAAAATAACAACTAGAGACAAAGCGTGGGATAAATGGCACTACCAAACTACCCTAGATCGTATCAAATTCCAACAACTTAGAAATGAGACTAAAAAAGCCATCATACTAGATAAGAAAAATTACTTCTACAATCTACAACATAAACATCAGAATAACCCTCAAAAGTACTGGGCAGGCATAAATAAACTTCTCCAACCAGGCAAATCCACTACTCCGACCCCAGGAACATTATCTGACAAGAGCCAAGAAGATATAGCCAGTTCATTCAATACTTTCTTCACAGAAACCATCCAGTCATTAGCTAACCAACTTTCTCCTCCCCACACTTCTATAAACACTATACCCGACTCACCACTCTCTTTTAACTTTCAGCCAGTGTCCACATCCTTTATCAGATCCCTTTTGAAAAAACTGAAGCCAACCACCCTTTCAGCCGATCTTCTGTCGGCTGAATACCTGCAAATTGCTGCAGATGTCGTAGCCTACCCTATCTCAATCCTAATTAACAGAACCATAACCGAGGCCTCAATCCCCTCAATTTGGAAAATATCCTATGTTATTCCACTCCACAAAGGAGGTTCATCCACAGAACTATCCAACTATAGACCTATAGCCATACTATCACCACTTGCCATAATTATGGAAAAGTGCATGTACAACCAACTAATGCTCTATCTAACCCAAAATAAACTACTCGCAGACTCTCAACATGGATTCAGACCCCATCATAGTACAACCACTGCCCTCCTCTCTTTTACTGAAAACATTAATCTTAACCGGAATAATAAAAAAATATCCTCCGCTCTCTTCCTGGACCTATCGAAAGCCTTCGATATGGTAAACCATCAGTTACTTCTATATACTTTAAAAACCCTGTATCTAGATACTCCAGCCCTTGACTGGTTTCAAGCTTACCTCACTGGGAGACAACAAGCAGTAATGTGGCAAAACAAGCTCTCCTGCCTACTACCAAATGCCATAGGAGTTCCTCAAGGTTCCATATTAGGACCTCTCCTCTTTTCAGTCTTCATAAACGACATCCAAACAGTCATCCCTGAAGCCACCTGCATTCAATATGCAGATGACTCGACTATAATATGTTCCAATGCCTCTCTTGCAAATCTACTAACTACCACCCAACATAGCTTCACCAAAGTCGAAAACTGGCTTGCCAACCATCTCCTGATCTTAAATCCAAACAAAACCAAGTTACTTCTCTTCTACCCAACCAATAGATCTCCGACTGAAAACTTCACTATAAAATCCAATAATGGGACCATCATCTCCCCAGACACCTATGCAAAGCTATTAGGAGTAAACATTGACAATAAACTCAGATTTGATATACATATCAACCAAGCCATTAAGTCAGTCAACAAGAAACTTGGGACCCTATATAGAATTAAAGCCTTCCTTACCCCGAATGCCAGGGCAGCCACAGCCCGTTCACACCTTCTCTCTACCCTACTATATGCCTCTCCTGTCCTCACTCACCTTAACAAATCTGATCTGGCCAAGCTCTCATTATGCTATAATCACATTGCCAGGTTCGTTACAGGCCTACCCTACAGAACACACCACTGTACAAACCTGAAAAAGCTTGGATGGATAGAATTCCCACACCTTCTTCACCAGTCCCAACTCATAGAGGCCTTCAAAATCCTTAAACAACCTGAGAATACCCCAGCACTAAAAAACTTAATGACTCCCTACTCCAATCTAAGCTGCCTTCGCTCAGCAAACAGACTTCTTGTCCAAACAACTAAATCTCTCAACCAAGGTGGTGACCCGCTATTTGCCAACACCACTGGTAAAATATGGAACTCTCTCCCAAATAACATCACGCTTGCAACTTCTCTAAGTCAATTCAAAAATAGTCTAAAACTCCACTTCAAGTCACACTGGCTATGTCCTTGCTCAAACTCAGACTAGCTCTGTGCCATTAACTAAAACATAAACAACTAGCTAAGATGATAAGTACTTTGTATACTGTGATAAAGAAATATGTATCCTGTCTAACTCTATGTCATTATACTACCTACCGTCCTTGCTAATATGTTATTAATGTTACATTTGTAGTAATCTCAGAAATAGTAATGGCAGTCTTGTACTTGTATGTAAATAGCCTATGTTTTTGTTATGTTCTTTCAGCTCATTTACTGTACCTAATTATCAATGTAACTCTGTTGGAGCTTTTCTCCCCGGGCCTCCGCTGAAAAAGGACATGTATCCAGTCGGACCATCCTGGTTAACAAATGTAAAATAAATAATAAAATAAATAACTTTCTGGGTTAATAAGAGCAATATTTAACATTTGTCCCTATTTTTGGCCTTTGTCCCACCATTACTTTAGGCTTTTTCCAGATTTCTTGTGCTAAGAGGTTGAGAGGTATGGTCTGTTTGCCTTCCTCCCTTCATGGTGGATGAGCAGATAATGGCTGCTCCCTCTCATCTTAACTTGCCATGTCTTCCACCAGTCAAGCCACTACTTGATTTTGGGTCATCTGGGCTGCATTAAGGGCTTTATTCCTCTGTTCCACACCCTAGCTAAACTACCTTTTTGACTAGCATGCACGTGTGTGCAACAGTCTGTCTTTGTGTCCCGTGTGTAGTGACCAAAAGATACTGCTCTGTGATGATGCTTATGTTGTAAGTAGAATATGCATACTATACACACTGTTCATGTCACACTATGTTTTGCAGATATTAAGAGGTGTACCTTGTATTACACCAACCTATATATCATAACTACACCAGCAGCCATGCATTGTTCTGAGCATTTTATACCTATCATTTGCAGGGCTTTCATGATGGTAGACTGGGGAATAAATGTGTGGATTTAGTGCACCGCAGCATCTCTTGTGGAAATAAAGAAATGCGCACTACATGACTTACATTTCTATATGCATCCATACAGTACTCCAGTCATACGCCTTCCCGCCAAGACGTGCATCCCTTGTATCACTGGGAGACCTTTTAACTTACCAACAGTCTGCATGATGCAGTGACACTTACCTTTGCGCAGCAGCATACAAGTAAAGACTACATCCAGTATCCTACATGCTGATGACAGGATGATACTTACATAAAAGCTGCTGATGTGTTTCTTTGGACTTGGATTGAGAATGCTTCAACCATATTACTAAAAAGTAGACTGTCCTCTATGCACCATTCTTTTATGGTCAGATCTGCATGGCATATGCTCATATGTGAGGCACCATGGCCCTGTCTATCCTATAATGATCCAATTGCCTCTGGTGTTTTAGGGTATCAAAGTTCTGCCTTGTGTGAAACCACCACCTGCACCATAACCTTGTGAATGAAGATGACACCATCACCCACCATGGTCTTCATCTGGGAGAAAATCAGTCCAGCGCATTAAATGTTACTTTTATCATCATTATAGTATTTACCCAATGTATTACAGTAAATTCACATTTACTGTGTTGTTTCAGTGAAGTAGATATTTATATTTATGCTGCCTGTGAAGCCACATCAGGATTACGGCATTATCTAGGATTATGTTACATTTACTTGATGGTAAAATATAACAATAAGCCTGTTTGACTCCCGTTAAGTGCATTCACTTGGCTAACTACTCTCCATCCTGCCTTCCCTTTATCTTTTCTGCACCTGGATCATGCTCTCATGACTGCATCTCTGGATTCCCTTACCACTACCATTCCATTAGTCTGTTCTATATGTCTAGAGCACTGTCTGTGAAGAAGTATATTATCACATACAAGAAGTAGTTGGCCACTATAATCTGTTGCCTGTGCTCCATCCTCTATCTGCTGTTTGTACCATTCAAGAAAATTCCTCCACTGCTCCTTATCATGGTCTTGTACACCCATATCACATCTGCCCTGTCTATTTTGATCTCTGGTGAGATGACAGCTAACTCCTGAGGTCTTTGGTTATAGTCTTTCTAATCTGCCTTCCAACACACACACACACACACACACACACACACACACACACACACACACACACACAGACACACACACACACACACACACACACACACACACACACACACACACACACACACACACACACACACACACACACACACACACACACAACCTTGCAGCTTTTTTCTGAGCTCCGTGAAGCAGCCTGATGTCATTTTCCTTGTGTGACCTCCAAAATTGCAAATAGTCTTGAGGTGTGGTCTGACCAGGACCCAGTGAGCAGAAGTATTAGTTCTTTGCTCCTGGAGTCTATCTACCTGAGGATGCATCCCAGAGTTTTATTGGCTGCAACAATCATGCTTTTACTCTACTCCTGCTGATTTGATCCTGATGTGATTAACACAGATACCACTCAGATCCTTTTCCTACTTTACTGCTCAGTTCCATTTAGGGTTGCCACCTTTGCTTCCTGCAATTTCCTGACAAATAAGCCGTGCCCCTTTATAATATAAGAATATGCCTTGGCTTGTGTAACCACACACCCCTTTTAACAAGACGCACCCAAAAGCACCAGTTACAAATATCATATACAGTGATTACAGGGCTGCTCCTAGGTGAAATGGAGGCCTCACTCAGTGGTTCACTGTCACTTCCCCAACACACCTTCCAGTTCCCCCCAGATTACTTTTTTTGTTTTCTCACACTTTGTTTCATTCTGCTTTCATCCTGGATCCTTTCATCCTATCCTAACTGGCCAATGCTGCAGTGTAATAACAGTGTTGGAAAGAATTTAGTTAGGCCAGGGGTCTGGGGGCTGGCTATTGGCTTCTAGATGTTCTAAGATGTATTTTAAAGCTGTCTCCCAGCATTTTGATCCAGTGATGACCCGAACAACAATCATGAGTAAGGAACGATTTGTTGTGTCCAAAGCTTAAGGTTCAAGGCTGACAAAACAGTTACTGATAAACTGAGAAGTACTTACCCATTAGTATTTTCAGTTTATTGGTAACTGCTGAAAATACAAATGATCGTGATGACACAGAAATCATATTTGGGAATAGAACCTGCCTCATTATAATCACAAAATAAAAAAAATACTCAGATTCTCTATATCTCTGATGCTATACTGAGACGAAAGTGAAAGAACAAACAACTGCACTTTCTGACGAGTAAGTATCTGTGTGCAAATATCTGTCTTTGTTTTACTGTCATATATCAGTATAGTATGCCCCCACACCACTACTCCAGAGATAGACACTGTCCGTGTACCCCTCTAATTTCAGATATAAAATGGAAAGAACAAACAGAATACAGTAACATATTTCAGCTTGTTGCTGATAGAAGTATCAGCTTGACTCGCCTCCTTACCCTATGCATGACATATGAGTGATGTTCAGTTGTGAGGAAAGAAAAATAATCCCAGCATGTTGCTCCTAGACAGTACACTTCACCTAAACAAACTATAGTGACCATATGTGCACACTTCTAAGGTTTGATTGTAAGGAAAATTAAAGAAATAATGACCAGACTCCCTCGAGCCCCCCCCCCCTCCTCATTTATAGTGACCCTCTGTACTCACTTCTAAGTGGGGTTCATTTTAGCCTAGGCAGGGCCCATGACAAAAATGTATATTAAATCTGTGTCAAAATCGACTTACACAATCAGGAGTGTGGGAACCACCAGTCCTCCACAGGCTCTGAGGTTTCAGATACTCTATGCTGCAATTTGTCTTATTTTGAAAAATAATGACTTTTTAACTGTTTTATAATGACTTATTAACTGTTTTCTGTTTTTGTGCCAGCCAGTCTTGTATATGTTCAAAGACAAAAATCAATGATACAATTCTTTCACCCTCTCAGATGCACACACACTGACATTGTCCCTAACAGGCCAGGAAGCCAAGTTTATACCAAGATACACTGATTCCACACAAGTACCACCACCACCAACCCCACACACACAAACATACACAGACATTACCCCTATCAATACAGGTCTGTCACATGATGCACAAATGCACACATTACCCACATGCCTTCAAACAAATTGTGAGAATGCCACCTCACTTATAACACTTTGTTGGAAATTAATTAAATCCATTTTAATACACCCCTGCAGTGGCTGGCAGAACCACTCATTGTGCATGATTGCAATCAGCTCACTATGCCTTTCTAACCTGGTGCTCAGGATCTCCCTCTCTGCTCCAGATAGATGCTAACTACTATAACATTAACACCTTTCTTGCTATCCCACTCCTTTATTCTACCCTTCAGTTTCTCATCCTCTTGTCTTGACATGTCTGAGGTCCAGAACACACTATTGATCTACTAACCTTCCCCACATCTTCCATTACTATAACTGAAAGGTACCAACCCTTAGTTCTAACTCTACTTTATTCCTTGCACCCTTCATTGGGTGCTGTTCCTCTTCATCCTTGGCCTCACATTTGTTGCCCTGTTTTACACCATCTCCATCCTTCCTGTCTCTGTCAATTCTGAACAACCTATAGCAAATCACCTCCATGGCCCACACCTTTATGTCACTTGCCCATGTTTATGTGACACCATTAGTATCCCCCATCCTATCCTGCATCAGGGCTTGCCGCTCCTCATGTTCTTACCCAATCACTTTGCATTTCAAAATAATATTACCCAGGTAAATTCTATGTTCTCGCTCAGGTGTTCATTTTTATTCTTCCAGCTTTTCTGCATTACAGTGTTGCAAGCACTATGGGTTATTGTTTCATGGGGTTTTATATCTGTTTCTCAGTCACAAATGCTTTGTAGAAATATAACATCCATTAGATTGTGTAGCTTATTTATGAATTTCAGCACTAAGTGTACTTAAAAAATATCAGTAAAGTGTATTAGGTAAGAAGAATACTTAATAGTTACCATTGTTTATAAGCCGAATGGAAAAACACAAATTATTTTCTGATTTTATTGCTTTTCAGATGAACTGCTCTGGGACTGTCACTTTGTATTTTATAATTATTTGTTTAGTTTCACTGCTTTCGGACTACTTGTTCTATTGCAATTGACAGTCATAAAGTGATTATCACCAGTCCATAATGCCCTCCACATATCATATAATCATTGCAAATTTTAAGTATTTCATCTTTTTCGTCTTGTAATTCTCCAAGATCATTCCTGGAAACAGGCTGTTTCTACTAAAAACAATTACAAAATAAATAAACAAATCAATGCACAGGTTAACAAACTCAAATTCCATTCACTTTTTGCATAACAGTTTGGTGTTTCTGTGACCGTTAGTATTTAAACAGATGTACTCAAGATGACATTAACATTTTCTAGAAAAAGGATATCAAGCAAGTCATGAAAATTACTTATCAATAGCACATATCTTCTGCTTTTTCAGCAAATTTTAGCTCTGTACCTGTTTCAATTGCACTATAATATCAGTATTTTATAAATTATCATTACAGGAACTGAGTTACAAAAAGGCTGAAATCACCGTGATAATTTAGGAGGTTCCTGCTTCTGTGTCACATAGGAAAATATTTGTATCTATTTTTCAGTCATTTTGCCCCCTGTTGCCTGCCAGCCATTATGCTCTCCTACTGTCTGACTTCAGAGATGGGACTCATCATTCAGGCAGCCTTCAAGGCTTTTTCCTCCCATAAGCTCTATCTGGTATTGTCATCATTACCCTAACACAGACATTTATTGAAGGGCTGTATTGTAATGTTGATACATTTGATACATGTTTGTCTCCATATCTATCACTCTGAATACAGCTCCAGTCATTGCTTGGTAATCCTTCCATGCAGCTAATCCTGATGCTTCTGCTGTGATTGGCTAGACTCCACTAGCCATTGCAAATGACAGCAGGTTGGGTGACATATCTTGAATACCACAAGGATGGATGAGCCTGCACTGACCACTCATTCCAATTCTTCTTGGCTGGTTCCTTTAGTGTCCAGGTAACTATGCAGTCCCTGGTCACTTGGGTCACAATCAAAGCTTAATGTTTTGCAGAAGAGGGCCAGAGCAATTCTTCTTTAAGTTTAATAAGGTTAAGTGCCAGCATTGATGAAATAGTGTGAAATACAATAAGAAGAAACAACTAAATTTAAGATTTTCTATGTTGTGACTATAGATCTTCACTATGAAACAGTTTCTAAGCTTCCAATTGTGCTTCTTTAACATAAAGTTCATGATGGAGGCAGTCATGGCAATAAGTGCACATCAGGAAAGAAACATTTATAATCAAAGGTGATGTGTTTGAAGCAATAAGTAACACATTTCCATGCTTCTTGTCAAACATGGTGGGATGGAAATTATGTAATCAGAAACAAAAATAAACAGGAGGCAGCAATATCCCTTTGTAGGACTATACTTAAACCTTATTCACAACTTCTATCCAGTTAAAAAAGAATGTTTCAACAGGGTAATATAAGTCAGGCAGATTTAAGCTTGCAGGAAAGAAGGCTCTGGTTAACTTGTTCATGGCTGAGGAGAATGGAGAGTGGGGAATGAGGCATGACAAAGCATATACAATGGAGGAACTTAATCATTTAAACAAGTGTTCAGAAATGTATCTTCAGTCTACATTTGTAATTTTGTGAGGGGTTAAAATCTTTTATTAGTGAACTCAGGTATCTGTACTGGATATAAAAAACATTCTACGAATGTTTTGGTGTTAGCTTTTTTGCTTTGTAATTACTTATTAGGACTGTGCACAGTGGCAGATTTTCACACAACCAGGCACTGGCTGTTTTCTTTTTTAATGAACATTTTGTAGAACCATAGGTATTCACTAGGCTATTGAACTGTGAGAATCTTAAGAAGCCTAGCCTTACATACCTATAGTACTTTTTAGCCCTAATATTCTGAGTATAAATAACCTACAAATAGACAGAAAAAGGATATTTTGTGACTTTTACATGTTGTCCCTATACATAACAGACAAGAGTACAAAACCAGGAGTGAATTTGCAGTTAACAACTCATCCATTTACCCAATTATGTTTGAATACCGTAAAATCTCTTTTCTTTATATGGAGTTGAGTTTTCAGTAATATGTACCTGTTCCTCCAAATTGTTCTATTTATGTTGCAGAAGAGACTGAGATACCTTGAGCTTGAGTTTATGCCACCATTGGACTTAAGACATCCCCACTCTGGGCCAATAATTAAGGAGCCTGAATCCTCGCTACTTGCACTGGAGATGGACTTTCCCTTGGAACAAAAATGGATACACCCATTATTTCTTTTCAGATGCAGCTCTCTGCATCAAACACAATTTTTCTTAATAATAGTAATACAGAATCCACTGGAGTCACCACACGAAAGTTCTCACTCAGTATAAAATCTTCTTTATTGGAAACAGGAACACAAGCGCTTTCACGTAGCTATACTACGCTTCTTCAGGTGTAATAAAGCATTAAAACAGGAAAGCTTATATACAAAAACTTTTGGCGCTCAAACCAAAAAATTAAACAATAATTGATTAATTGTTAGCATATTAACATTCCCTCCTAGTTCTGCTTAAAGAAGCAGTATTGAAACAGTCTAAAAACAATAAAAAACTAAAACATAAACGCCGTTACCAAACAGCATTAAACAGATCAGCAAAGCCTATCACTATATAGCTGCATGAGCTGACCAAAGCGATAAGCTCACAACACTGTGTAACAATATAAGAATCACAATCAAAACAAGATGCAGCATGAACATAAATATAAGCAAACCATTTTCCGGTTTAAAAGTGCTTCTAAAACTTGATTTCCATCTTGTTCTAAAATCGCTGTTTAGTCACAAAAAGTCCCTAAAACGACATTGCAAAAATGCAAATGTATTCTACATAAAACTGTCCTACGATCAAGATTAATCCAGCAAATGTAGATGGTGCAGTGGAACGGACAACAGTCCAAATGTAAAAAGCAGCTTGCTCACCTATACTGTTTACAAACACGGGGGATGGTGGAACACATAACTGTCGGTTTGTTCACAAAAACAGCTCTCTGCTGACATAATACCATCAAGTTCCATGTATATCCAGACTTCAACATCTACGCTAATGCTGAGTAGACCCAACAACTCAGTTACAACATCAGGATAGAACATTAAGAGGTAAACCGGGAGCAACAACTATTTTTTAGAAAAGGAACGCTCCGCCTCTACGGACATGCGCTCATGTAACAAACCCTGTCAAAAAAACATTGAGCCCTGCTGGAGTACAGAAGTGTATGCCTAAGCTTATCACTGTCCAAGCGATAAGCGCACATTATTAACTAATATGCCGCATATGTACTATAACCATTAAAATGAAATCAACTAAAACACTACAGAAGAATATAGTATATATAAAAAATATGTAAAAGTAACAAAAATTATCTACCATACATGAAACATTACTAAAACATCATGTACTGAAACTCCCATGTAGTACATATAATAACTGGGTTGAATGCATGTAGAGCCAAGGGATCTTTGATCAAAAAAGAGTTATCAGTCTGAGTCGGGCAAATTACGCCTCTGTAAGGACTAAATACAAGGAGTACTATATGTGGTAGTATGTAACTGCTTGCAAAATCATGGTCCACAAAGGACGCATGATCTATGTGTCCGAAATGAATGTAAAGGGGACATGCAGAAGATCAGGCAGAAAACTGAATCTGACTGTGATAGTGACATGGGAAGTGGAGAGGTAGGACCAACAGCTGAAATACAAATGTGGCCTGGAAAACGACCAACAGATGCAACAAAGTCATGAAACACATTATGTCAAAATCTTGAACTAGACTAAAATACTGATGACTTAGAGGATGTAAAAGAAGGAGGGAAAACGTGTATCCAAGGTGTGTGTTCGGGGAAAAAACACACGTACCTTGTAAAAAACTGACACCAGATCTTCTGAAGCACAGACAAATGTGCTGAAGAATATACTGAGTCTAACAAAAACGTGTAGCAAGTGCACAAAACAAATAGTTTATTAAAAAACTTTAAGGCTAAACCATCTATTCTCAACCCACATGAGGGGAGAAACAAAGAGGCTGAAAACATAAGAGAAACCTCAGGCCAGATATCATGAAATGTATAACAACATTACAACTTTCTATTATTAAGAACAGGTTTGACAGATACAAACTGATTAATACCAGGATGTATATGCGCTTTCAATGTAAGTATCCATTTGAGTTCCCTGACAGCCAACTGGTTCATATTATCTCCTTCCCTATTGTTAATAGCCAATAGCTCCAAAACCATAAAACTAAACCTATGTGTACTGTATTCTACTATATGTTTGGCTAGGGCATTACTTTCATGTCCTTTCTTAATGTCGTAGCAATGGTTATAGACTCTATCACAAAGTCTCCTCTTCGTGAGACCTACATAAAAGACTTCACAGAAGTCACACGTTGCTAAATAGATTAAGTTTGTACTATTACAATCACTACGAAATCTAGGTGTAAAAGTAAAAAATCCATCAGGATGTGAAAAACATACATTTTTAGATATGAATGGACACATGTGACAGTGTCCACATGGGAATTTTTTCTTAAGAGCACAGCAGGAACACACTCAGCACATGGTCTGGGTTTCTCTCTCTGTCTCTCCCCAGGTCCCCAGTAAGGTCCCCACTGGCACAGTGATAGAGTAATGTCCTCAGCCAAGTGTCCAACCAAGTCATCCAGTGAAACCAGTGCTTCTTGTCCCTACTCCATACAGCTGGCACACATACACACACACACACACACACACACACACACACACACACACATAAACCTGGAAAAGGCCGGCACAGATTTACAATATATGCCCACTTCTGCCCAGGCTATAAGGTAGTTACAGTGCCACCAGACCCCCCCCCCCAAAGCCAGCTACTCTAAGGCTCTTCCAAGGGTACCCAATCATATTGACTGAAATTAATGTTAATAGAAATGGTAATGTCAACCAAACAGCCAGGCTTTCAGGAGTGGTCACAGTGTCACCAATAGACGTAAGTACTCTCAAGAGTTAAAATATTCTGTAAAGGACCAACCACAATGAAATTTTAAATATATTTAATAACAAATAATAAAAGAACATGAAAATACTAATTATCAGTTTACAATAAACACCAGAGTTTCAAACACTGGAAATATTAAAAAATAACACAGATGGACAGTTTCTCACAGTTACAAAAAACAAATACTTAACTAATCTCACTAAATTTTCCTGAATAATCTAAAGAATTATTCTTTTCCTGGTTACTTACTAGAGCAAGGTTATAGTTGTCAGGTTACTCAGTGACAATGCAGGATTCTTCTTAGTACAGACATTTTCTATCTGGCTGCATTGAGATTTGAAAGATAACATCTTTATGGCCTAGGCCCAGTAATTTAATGTCTTACTTATTTTCAGAGTTAGCTGGAGCTGAACTTAACCTCTTCTCTTCCAGTATCTTCTGTTAACATATGTATTCATTCAGTTGCAATGCAGTCAGGACTCACTGTTTTTGGTACATTTTTTACACAAACAACTTTACTAATACATTTTCAGCACAAACATCTGAACAAATCAGTTTGCCATGCAAATGACATATATTTCTTTACAAAATTCCAGCTAGCTGTGTTATCATATGTTACATATCCACTGCCCTACTTCTCCTGACATAGCCAGCAATACCTCCCATCATTACATCTCTCCCTCATTTGAAGACTCAAGCTTGTTTTTCAAGTGACCCTTGAGAAATGTTGCTTGAGAGGAATGAGCCTATCTGCGAATACATTAACCCATACCTTGTCTTAAGAGCCCAGCTGCTTTGACATTGCTAACCCCATTACAGTGCAGCACTGTCATAGCATATGCCTGCAACGCTAGGCTCCACTTTAGTAACTTGGGATTTTTCTGGCACTTGATGTAACCATAGATCCACCCAGACTCCTCCTGCCACCTACTACAAACACTTAGTACCAGGGCCTCCCTATCATGGTAAAGTTTCATCATTTTAACATGGTACAGTTCAGGCCCACTGCCTCCTGCCTAGCAGTTTTACCATGTAGTTAACATCACTGTCCTACCTTACCACTTTGAAGGGTCCCTCCTAAGCTGCCTGCAGCTTATTGGGTTTGACAGGAATGAGAACCATAACCTGCTGGCCCACAGCATACTCTCTAGTTTGAGCATTCCTGACATACCAGACCTGTTTCTGCTGCTGTGTTCCTGCCAGGCTGTCCTAGGCCAAGCCCATGAGTTCCCTAAGCCTTGCCCTGGGTTTAGGAAATATGCCACAATAGACTCCTTGTGGGACTCACACTAACCCTTCAACTCATCACAAATCTAATCTAAAGGCCCCCTCACCCTATGCCCATACAGCAACTCAAAGGGTAACAAAAACTGTGGATTCTAGGGTACCGCTCTGGTATCAAACAGATGGGGCAAACATTTGTCCAAATCTCTCTTAAACTGATCTACAAATGCCCATAGCATGGTCTTTAGTGTAGAGTTTAATATCTCCACAAGACCATTAGTCTGGGGATGGTAGGGTTTTTAACCTCTCCACAAGATCATTAGTCTCAGGATGGTAGGGGTGGTCTCTAGGTGCTTCACTCTACAGTGCTTCCACAGGTCTGACATTAAATTGGCAACTCTGTCAGTCAGTATTTCTCTTGAAAAACCTACTCTGCTGAAAATTTCTAACAAATCATTTGCCACCATCTCTGCCTTGATGGCGGACAGAACCACCTCCTCAGGGACTACCACCAGAATATACTTCTTCCCTGTGGAGATTGGGGTGCTCAGAGGCCCCACAATATCCATAGCTATCTGATGAAATGGCTCCTCAATCACAGGCAAAGGCATCAAAGGACTCATGACCTTGTATCCTGCCTTGCCTACTTTTTGGCACTAGCCACAAGTCCTGCAGTACCCTGTTACATCACTTGCAATCACAAGCCAGTAAAAGTTTTGCATAATATGTCTCTTGCTATGCTTTATGCCCATATGACCTGCAAAAGGAATGTCATGGGCTATGGCTAAAAATGCCAGATGGTATGTTCTAGGCACTACCAACTGCTGTATTACCTCACCCTACAGCCATCCATCAGGGATCCACTCTCTGTACAGTAACCCTTTGTTCCAATATATAGACTCCCCTTTTCCTTGATAATCAGGTACCTCTGTATATACCTCCTTCAAACCTCTCAGTGTAGGGACCAGGAGGTGTGTTCATCTCAACTTTATCTTTGTAACTATTCCTAGCTCCCCTTCCATAGAAAGTCTAGTATCCTCTGACAACAATGCCACACTGTCAGCCTGGGTACTACCACTCACCTCTGCTCTTGCAGTCACTCCATCCAAGGAATAATCAGTACTGTGGCTATCCTTCAGGTTCACTGTTACAGGGTAGCTCCCTCCCTGAAATAGCCACCTCACCAGCCCTAGCTTCAGGTGGAGGGTCTGTCAGAGTCTCCCCAGTCTACCAAACCCACATGCCTGTCTCCAAGCCTAACTGCATGTAACTGCATGCACACAAGGTACTGCATTATAAAAAGTATTAACTATCAGACATCTGCAGGGTTATCCACAAACACATATATGCTTGCTTCCTTTTCCACCCTCCCAGTCAAGGTGATCCCTGGCCAAAGGCATTTGGAATAGGGTCTCTCCTAAAGTTCTGACTGGAGTGGACTGCCCAAGCAAGTACTACTTCTCTTTAAACCACTGCCGGCTTCACAATGGTTATGTTGAGGTTGTGTCTCTCTGAGCAGTGGCCTGTTTTCCATACATTAAAATCGGATATAAACTCTGATGATAGTTTGGTACCCCTGCTATCTCCAGACAACTTACCACTGGCATACTGTTATTCTCACTTGCTGGCCCCCCCACCTTTTGTTCCCCACCTTCCTTCTGTGGACATCTATATGATACATAGCCCCACTGGTTACATTTAAAACATAACATTTAACCCCTATTCCTAGCTGTATACCTGAACTAGCGGTTCCACTGTTACTGGTGGACTCTGTTGGGGTGGTTTAGGCTGCCCACTGTGGGTTCCCTTATTATCTTTGTACACCACTGGGTATCCATTTCCTATGTGTTGATACCCTGCTTGCTAAATAGAGATCGCCTTTTTTCCCCACCTCATCTGCAGTTATACTCTCGGTCTGCCTACCAGATTCTCATGTCCTTGGGCAAAGTGCTAAGGGATTGTTCCCTCACCAAAAGGTCTGTCACTCCTTCAAAAGTGGTGACCTGACACCCACTCACCCATCTGTGAAAATAATTGCTTAAATCAGCAATATAATTACACACACTTTCATCTGCCTTGCATCTGTGCTTGCGAAACTTTTTTTCTGTAAGCTTTAGGTGTTAACTTAAAACATTCAAGTAAACATTTCTTTACTTTGTCATAGTTTAAACAATCAAAATCAGACAATTTGGAAACAGCTGTTACAGCTTTACCTTGGAGTAAGAGCCCTTGGTCAAGACTATACTGTTTACATACCCTTTCAAATATATGAATAAAACTATCAAAATTATCACCCTCTGTAAACTGTGGAAGAAATTTGTTGATCTTTATTGCTTCTGGGGTTTGGTTATTCCCTTCCCCATTACCCCCATACCCCAGTGAAGAGTAAGCATCTCCCTCTCATGGTGACACTGCTTCTCATTATCTTTGGACTCCAAATGCTGCAGTCCCTTATTTTCTTTATCCTCCAAACACCACAGTCTCACTACTGATTCTAATTCCAAAGCTTTGGCCTCAGTTCCAAGTATCTTTAATTCCAGATGGGTTTTTATGTCTTCTGAGGAATAGATGACCTGTCCTGTTTCTAAGGGCTGCAAATTCCCCACCCCAGATTGGTTATCCTCCTGGTTGCTGGTCTGAGCTGTAGCTAAGGCTGAAACCATTTCCTCTTTACTTAAGTTGGCATGCACCAGTCCTTTGGCTTTGCACACCTTGGCCAACTGGTTCTTTGTCAGCTTGCTGTTGTGCTAATGAAACTCTGAATGTTTACCTTGTGGCTGCTGAGAATACATACTTTCAGTGACAATTGCCTACAGGCTACAGAAGTTCAATTAGTATACCATCACTGCTCACAAATATGTTACATCCCCTCTCTGGGCCAGTGATCAAGGAGCCTCAATTCCACCACTGCTACCAGTATGTGACATCCCCAGTCTGGACTAGCAATCAAGGAGCCTGAATTCTCAACACTGGCAATGGAGACAGACGTTCACTTGAAACAAAAATGGATATACCCAGTATTGCCAGATGCTGGTATCTGCATCAAGCACAATTTCTCTTAAGAGCACACAGGGAACATACTCTGCCTAGGGTCTGGGATTCTCTCTCTTTCTGTCTCTCCCAAGGTCCCCAGTAAGGTTCCCCACTAGCACAGCTATAGAGTTAAGTCATCAGTCAAGTGTCCAAGCCAAGTCCTCCTCCATCACCCTCTCTGTGAAATCTGTGTTTTGTGTTCCTGCTACAAGTAGCTGACACAAACACACTTTGAGATTTGATTTTCACACACACACACACACACACACACACACACACACACACACACACACACACACACACACACACACACACACACACACACACACACACACACACACACACACACACACACACACACACACACACACACACACACATGGCTGGCACAGATTCACTAGCTATGTCCCCTTCTGCCCAGACTATAATGTGATCACACTGCACTAGACCTACTCTGAGGCTCTTGCAAGGGTACCCAATTATACGGACTGAACTTAATATTAATACATACAGTAATATTGATCAGACAGCCAGGCTTTCAGGAGTGGCCACAGTGGCACTAATCAATATAAGTACTCTCAAAGGTTAAAATATTCTCCAAAGAACCAGCAACAATGAAATGTTTAAATGCATTCAATAATAAATAATAAAACAACATGAAAATACTAAATATCAATTTACAATAAACACCAGAGTTTCAATCACAGGAGATATTAAAAAAATAACACAGATGGACAGGTTCACACACTTACAGAAAAAAACAATACTTAACTAATCTCACTAAATTTTCCTGATTGATCTAAAAATTATTATTGCCTGATTACTTACTAGAGCAAGGCAAGATAAATTAGATGAGAAATCTTTCTCTGTCAGGTTACAAAAACAGGGTGCTGTGGGACTTCAGCCTCACCTAGTATTAAACATTATTTTTAGTGATGGATTACAGAATGAAATTACATACATCTGTTCATCTGACTTCTGGTCTCATGCAACCACCCCCATTTCTAGAAACTGCTAGGAATTAGCACTTATGTGTCAATAATACACACAGACACACACACACACACACACACACACACACACACACACACACACACACACACACACACACACACACACAGCATTGCTTAGATCTGCTGTAGCTCCTGGAAGTCCTAAAACAATTTCAAACCTCCAGCCTTCCTGAGAAGCAATTAGTTCACCCCAGTGACAATGCAGGCAGCATCTTAGTACAGACATGTTGTCTCTGGTTGCATTGAAAACTATAAGATAACACCTTTATGTCCTAGGCCCATTAATTTATTTTTTTAATATTTCCAAAATTAGCTGGAGCTGAGCTTAACCTCTTTTCTTCCAGTATCTTCTGTTAACATATATATTTAATTTAGTTACAATACAGTCAGGACCAACTATTGGTACATTTTTATCACAAGCAACTTTACAAATACATTTTTCAACACAAACATCTGTACAAATCAGTTTGATATACAAATGACATATATTTTTTTACATGATTCCAGCTAGCCATGCTGGCATATATTACACTTCCACTGCCCTTCTTCTCCCGGCATAGCTGGAATACCTCCCATCATCACAGGACTTATGAACATGTAGTAAGTCTGACAGAAAAGAGTCTGCTAAAGCTCTATATGCAAGGCAGAGGTTGCCTCTTATTCTGTATGATACTCAGAAGAGGAACAAGGCCTTGAAGTAGTCCGCATATTTTTTTATGATTTAGACCTTTAATTTTCTTAGTGAAGAAACATTGTGGTCATTACAATTGTGAAAAATTTTAGGAAAATTAAATATTGAAAGAGGAATTATACTCCGTGATTGGCAAATGAGTGGCAATACAGTGGAATGATTACATCCAAGGACCTGAACACCATATCTTTAAATACAAGCTATGCAATGAAAAATGACTTCCTTACAACAGTGGGTACATTATGACTGAAGGACAATTCATTGTCAGCATAGGTTCCCAGATCCCTGACTGCGGGATCAGTTTTCAGGGGTGTGTCATCAATGTGATAGTTACAAAGATAATCATGCTTCTCAAAGGATACAATTGTAATTTATTTTATAATGTCACCAGATTTGCAGTCATCTTCAAATTTGGTCAGCCACAAACCCTTAACATTAGTTTTGATGTCCAAGAAATAAATGTAAAAAAGGAATTATCCAAGGACTGAACTCTGGGGCCCCTAATGACAGGTCTTTTTGAGGAGTTAGAGTCACTCCCTTTAATTTCCTGGGTCCTAGTTTTGAGAAAAATTTTGCTAACCAATGAGTTGCATAGGGATTTACATTTAGCTTGGAGAGTTCATGTATGATACTTGAGTATGGAATACTTTTGAACACCTTTGTAAGGTCTGGATATGCGATGTGTACAGATCTACCCTCATCAACTGCTGCAGTAACTTTTTCAAAGAAGTCATCCAGGCTAAGTAGGCAGGATCTTTCTTCATTCATCTGAATTGGCTTCTGTTGAGATTCTGTAGATTACTTATATCCTGATTTATTAATTCCATAATGATTTTTTCCATAGCCTTAACCAATGAGGCTAGTCTTGCTTAAGCATCAATTATTACGCATGTCCAAGGAAGCTACAACTTTGTGCAAGGGTATAACTGTTGCTATCCTCCATTCATTTGGCATGAAGTCTGTTTCGAGACTGATACGTAACATTTTTATGACTTTTATTACTATGAAGAAGGTTTTTGTGGCTATCCTTCATATGGGTTGCTATTTTCATCTCATTATATGACTTTGGTAGATTTGATCAGAGTCTAGAGTTCCTTGTTTAGTTTGGCAAAAAATATTTTGGCATCTTGAGAGTTAAATTTATTTTTGAGTGCAATCATTTTTTTCTTTTACTTTAGAGCCTGTTTATATTAGGATTCTGCCACAGATGTTTTTTTTTTTATTATTTATTGCTATTTATTTCTGAGGGGGACAGATGCATCTATGTAGATATTTACAAAACTGGAGAATTAGCCCTTTCTTTAATTTGCGCAGAATATATTGTAATGGCAGTCCATTTTCAGGGGCATAATAAAACTTTATTATAAAGAAAACAGCTGTTACACATTACTTGTAAATGTGAAAGTGGCAGACTGTGGGAATCATGAAACCTGTAAACAAGAGCTTGTAGATAATGTCTACAGAAACTCTCATTAATTATGAAAGAACACCTGCATACTTCATTTGAAAAAGGCAGAACTATTTCTTATATTTTTATTGTTTTAAATATTTCTATACATTAACGTTTTTAAAACTAAATACTGTACTTTCCTTGATCCAAAAGTCATGGCTGATACTGTGTATGAAGTTAGGATTTATATAATGTGTGAATCCAATAAATCTCCTGTCGTGTCTTACATCTTGTATTATAAGTTCTATTGTTTATTATATTCTTTGAATACAATTGTTGTTTCTTATAGTATTTGCTGTTTATATGCTTTACATTTCTTTTTAATGTACATGGTTGAAACATAACCAGCATGTACCAATCTACTCTGCTGGGTTAACAAATAAAATAAGACACTTACAGTAACAGGCCTTATGATGTCTGAATGCATCTTGTGATCAGAAAATACACAGAATGAATATCTTTCTTCAGCCACATAATTATGTATGGTACAGTGACACCATCATATATAAAGCTATATGCACACAAGGGTTAGCACTGTGTCTACATTGTCCTCTTCTATATATGGATACAGCGCAAAAGAGATAAAAACATTTAACAAAATGTGCATCCTATTCATTGTAGTGTACATTTTTAGTTTAGTCATTGCTCTAATAGAAAATGATGTTCTTGTACTATAACGTATATTCTTTCCTGCAATATGTTGTTTTTTTTTTTTTTCCTTAGTCTACAACAAGAAAGGGTTTATTTCTAGTCTATTTACACAGCCTGGATAGTTTGTTTCCATAAATGCATGCAAGTCATCATGCTTTTCATGTTAATATTGTATCAGCATGCTGTTAAGTAATTGTTGCTGTTATATCATGCCTAATTATAAGAATGTCATTTGAATTTTTGTGCATTTGTGTGTCACAATGTCATCCTAAGCTTGCATTACTGAGTGTTTTCTTACATTTATACTGGGCAAACTGTACAGTGCAAGCATACTGAGAATCCACAATTTTCATTGTGCATTAATCATCTTCAGGAACCAGAAGGTTTTGTGCACAACTATCCACATAATTCTGTTTTATTATAGCTAGTAACCTTGGCATGTAGGCTAAAACTTTGAACGTAAACCATAATGAGATATGAGATCATGAAAAATGCTAGAAAGTGCATCATATGCCTATATGTAGTCACTTGACTGTATTTTTGAAAAAAGACACTTCCATTTTGGTACATAATTAGTTACACTTGATTGCAGTGATAATGTAAACATTCATCTGCTCAGTAGTGCATGATTAGCATTCATGCATTCAAACTAGCATAGCAATTAGAATGAAGATCAAATCATTAAAAATAAGACCGAATCTGAGTCACTGCATAAAATCATCTTTCAGTTGAAATGACATAGTAAAAAAGTCATAAAAATAAAGAACGATCTTAAGGGATTATATTTCTAGGCATCAAAATAGTGTTTCCTGCCAAGTTACTGAAAGGCCATTAAAATAGCCAGATATTTGTCTCTAACATGTTATGCATGAAATGCAATTCTGTTAAAACTTGTTGACATTCTAGTTGAAGTTTACCACCTTTTCAAAGATTTAGCTGCTTGTTTTACTTCTGAACTTTGTCAAACATATTAACAGCTGCTTAACTTGCTGAAATGAAATGTAAGATACGCCTTCTGCAACATGTTTTAAAAGACAATTAATAGACACTTGTAACTTTTGAACATGTACTTCATAAATTGTTTAGGAAACCATGAATTGCCAGAGCTGGCCAGATGCTAAATCATTGTGTGGCATTGTTGTAGAACAGTACCTCCCCTGTCGATCTGTGTAGATGTGGGCATGCCTTGTATGACTGACATGCCAAATGGATGTCATGTCTTATGCAAATGATGCATGGTTGACTGCCATGGAGATTTGACAATGACTTCATGCATAGTGGTTGTTGATTTATAGATCTGCCAATTGCAGTATAGCACGGAATGGGATATTTACCCTTTTCATCAATGTAGTTGGTATATTTATTTTGCAGGGGGTGCAAGGGGGCTCTCTGCAAAAATGTAATAACAAAAAAAATTACTTAGAGTTATTGCACTGTTCCTTTAGCTTTAGTTAATTGTAGTGGCCCCTCAAGCTACTACGCCAAATACCCAATGAATATTCATGCGGTCACTGAAGACATCAACATGAATAATCATTCATTATTTGATCACATCACGGGGTGTTACGTGGTGGGCAGGGTTTAGGTGGGACTTGTTACTGCACACCCATGGAGTTATTGTTCTATAACATCTCACATTTTGCTGCACAAGGATATAAATCTTCTGTATAAAGTATATCCATTACTGCAATACAAGTGTCTTCATCTAAGCATGATTCTAGAATGCAGACACTTCCTGTCCAGTATGTGAAAAACTGTTTCAAAGTAAATAATATTTGGTTTCCATCTCTGATCTCAACCTAAAAATAATATGTTTTTTATTGTTTGCTTAACAACTCCCATTCTATGAAAAAATATGGAAACTTTCTTCATCTTCTTCTATTTTATGCATTTTTGTACATTACTTAGTACAGAAGTTGAACCGGGGTTTTCTTTGTATTTAAAAACTACAAATGAGTTCAGTTCAGACATGATCTAGTGTTCTGTCAGTAGCAGTAGTCAGTGGTAAAAGTGTTACTTATTCCATTCCAGCTGGGTCCTATGGTAGAAGTGAAGGAACAAAATAAAATTCCATAGTTTATCAACTCTTTCTCACATGCTTTATTAGTACATATGAGCAACACAGGTAGATGGAGGAAGGAGAAACAGTTGAAGATAAATTCATCAATCATAATTGTCTGAGTTAACACTATACTTTACTTCAGGACTAAGATACTTTCAGTTCTTGCTACCCTCATACCACAAGTACACAGTGAAGAAATATTAATGTATGAGGAGGTTTACTCTATGAATTTGTCAAGAAAGATGAAAAGTTATATCAAGTATATTGCATTACAAAGGTCACAGACAATAACCTTAAAACTTAGCACTTAAGAATTAAATTTTATTTCATATAGTAGTGTAAATATACAATGCTATTTGTTGTTGTTGGTATAATTAAACTCTTGTTAAAAAACAAACAAAACTGCTGCTAGTAAAAACGTAAGCCAAATACAATGTTGTGAGAATGCTGAATAAAGACAATAGCAACTGAAATGCAACATGTTTTCTAGATATGTGCATATAAACAGCCAGACTGAAAGATAAACATTCCCTGTTTAAGCATAAAACAACAATGGAAAAGTATATTGAAGCCAAAATGTACTATCATTTTTCTGAAAATAAATCTGCTATGAAATTTAGGAAATGTCATGAAGCATTTAACCAAGAAAAATTTTATGAATAAAATGTGAAGAAACACTGTGAAGAATTACTTTTTTATCGCTCATAATTTTTATTGCTAACTTTTCTTTTTTTGTTTGCAAAAGAGTATACTGAATGAAATTCTACATTTAAATGACACAGTAAATGACAAAGGAAAAAATACAAAGTACTCTAAAAAAATTAAAATAATAATTGCAAAATAGCAAAGCTATGTTGCAATAAAGGAAAGTTACCTAATATTACACACACACACACACACACACACACACACCCTGATAAACAAACCTAAATAAATATTATCCATGCAAAAGAAATACAGTCATAACTGCAAGCACATACTTATTACACTGTACAGTTAATAAAAGTAGTATGTTAACAAAGACCAGAAAAGGGAACAATATCAAATATAGAGAAGTTCATAGTCATAAACATGCAATGTGTTAAGCTGGGACTAATTTTTATAACAGAGAATAAGATATTCTTCTTCATGTTAAAGAATTTCTCAAATACTTATAAGCATTTCTCTGAAAAGATCCATGCTGTTTGGGTATCTTCTTATCCCATGCTTAATAGTAATAATTTGAGGTATGGTCGCGTGGGTTTCTTCCGGTTGCTCTGGTTTCCTCCCACATCTCAAAGACATGTTGTAGGTGGATTAGGCACTCTAAATTAACCCTAGGCATAAGTGCGTGTGTTTTGTGTGTGTGTGTCTGTGTGTCTGTGTGTCTGTGTGTGTGTGTGTGTGTGTGTGTGTGTGTGTGTGTGTGTGTGTGTGTGTGTGTGTGTGTGTGTGTGTGTGTGTGTGTGTGTCTTCCCTGGAAGGTTGGGCACCGAGCTGGCAACTCAACACCATAAAACTCCACTGCCAATCATGAGCGGACAGGTGATCCACTGTGGCGACCCCTAACCAGGAAAAGCTGAAAGTAGAAGAAGAAGAAGAAGATTACTATAAAACATATTTGATAATTGTCTTCTAAAGACTGTTATGGATTTGGAATGCAGAACAGACAATTATGCCATTCCAGATTTTTATATATTTAATAATAAATTCAACCAAATTATCTAATAAAAAATCCATAAAGGTTAAATAGGAGTACAGAATCAAAGTATACATAATAAGCCATCAATATCATTTCCAAACACAAAACAATCTGATGAAGATAATTTATGCAGAGCTGCTCAGTTTTGTGGAATCATGCAGGCATTATGTAGTAGCCTAAATTGTTGATCTGTGAATTTTGAATAGGGTAAACATATATGTTAACCCAAATAAGATGCCATTCCAGACAGATATTGATTTTGTTAAGGTACAAAGACCATTATCAAGAAAAATTTAGATCATATTCATCAAATCTGGGTCTGATATGGCCTTGTATGTTGGGCAAAGGTCACCTCTGAGCAAGCGGCAGTTTACTGACTACAACATACATGGACATGCTGGAGGGCAAATTCCTAACTGAGAGGCTCCCTTTACTCTGTAATGAGCTCGAACAGTTGAGAATGAACAGTTCATAGGTTCATACTAGGCTATTTGCCCTAGGGCATTGGTAAGCCTAGTAGAATGTGTTTGTCTTTGCCACCCAATCAGAAGTTATGCTGCTATGCCCTTGTCCGACTTTAGTATACTACTCTGTCTAACAGTGACATAGAAGTGATACCTGGGGTACAACTATGATCTCCATCCACTCATCCAGATTCCTATGGAAGAGAGTCAATGAGGGACTCTGCCTAACCAGTAGTGTGAGCTCATTACAGAGTGAAGGGAGCCTCTCGGTTAGGAATATGCCCCTCCAGCATGTCCATGTATGTCAGTGCTGAGGTCCAGCTCTCCTGAGCATGTGGCTGTATGGGACTCTGATTGCCTGAGGTACATCACGTTCATTACTGCTAGGTAGGACATGGCTGTATATGGCATGCACAGATTGCCCCTGAACAGGCAGTATGCCACTGAGTCCAGCTGGATTCACTTCACTTTACCTGGGCAGCATATGACATCTGTGTGAGCCATTGCATCCCCTTGATGATGTACTGTTGTCCTGTACCAGTTGCTGTAGGTGTCTGGTTAGGTACATCCCAAAAGGTGCATTGTATGCAATTATAGGCCTGATGATGGATGAGTACAGAGGCACAATGACCTCCCCTGCCATACATGTGAATCAGTCATGATTAGCTGGGCTATATAACATGTCTGTCAATCCACGTTGCCCATGTGGTAGACAAATGACAGACTGCTACCATGTTTCTTCCCCAGGTCCCCAACCACGCCTACTGTACTCAATGGCCTAACACCTATGTTGTAATGTGCCACCGAAGTGGAGGCGTGGGAATCTGCATTGAATACTGATACTCCCTCCCCTGTTCAAGTGTTGTGGCCGACAAGAATGGTAACAGCTATAACGCGGTAGTACTGGTGTGCTCCTGTGAAACCTGAAACAGGTTCATGTTACTGCACAGATATCGATGTCCATAATGCTAGGTAGGGTTTTGGGTGCGTGCATCCTTGGGTCTAGACGTCCAGTGTTGAGTAGCATCACTCTTACTTCCTCATCCTTTGTGATACAAATGGATGTGGGTTTGCCTTATGAGCCTTGCCTAATACAGGCACAATGGGTGTAGCAGGAGGCTCCGCCAAATGTCAATAGGACTGTGGTGACAGGTGCAAGCTGTCCCTAGCAAAGCATACCACCCCAAGATGGCAGGGATTGGCACACCTGTGAATGACACCAGTATGTCAGTCAATTGTTGGAAGGGATAATTGTGCCTTGATATTGTGGCATTGTTCTAGGTGAGGGTAGGATGCTACTCAAGGTCAGGGTCAAACTGTCCTGGGCTACGTGCTCAGAGAGCTCTGTAATGTCTCATGTCATGTAGTCCAGGGAGGAATGTGTCAGGCCATTCACAGCAGCATGGACATTGACTGAGTCATACCTGTACCTGCCTTGGGGTTACCTGACTGTTTGTGTTATGTGGCAGGTCATACTGCCTGACAGGCTGCACACCGTGACCCTCACCTCGCTAAGCCTGGTGAACGGATGTGAGTGTGCCTGATCATAGAGGCACCTAGTACAGGTGTATGAGGTGTGTTGTTAACTGTTAATGGCTGTGAGTGTTCAGCACATTGGCTTTGTGTGATATGTGCTGCACATGTTAGTTCATGTGGTAGTGGTTGCCTGGATGTCTGCATAGGAGGTCTCTGCTGCATAGGCAGAGCTGTGGTCTGAGCCTACAAGTATGATCATGTGTGATCATGTGTTAGGTCCACTGTTGTGTTAGGTCTACGTGAGACTGGAAGTGTAGTGAGTGATCCCCTTTGCCACGTGACTGGTTATGGCGGTATTGAGTAGACAGAGCCTAGCCTCCAGTCTGGTATATGGTTGCATCACTCACATGAGTTTGAATTTGTCGTTAGGAGGAGGGGGTTGTCTGTGTACATGCATCTGTTCTAACATTGTCTCTGGAGTACCACACTCACCAGCTGGACTGAGGAGGGAACTGACAACTGACCTCTGGACATGCTAGAATACTATTGTGAACTCTGTAATCACTAATGATTGAAAACAAGGTGCAGTGGGGAGTGAGGGTGTACTGACATTACCTACAACTGCTGACTGACATAAAAGCCGCCAGTGAGCAAATGCCAGGTAACCTAAGTGCAATGTGTCACAATGAAGTAAATGCAACAATGACAAGCAGTCACTTGCTGTCATGTGTAACATGGAAGAACGTACAGTAAGCAATGCAGATAACAGTAGTGAGTCACAGATGTGTTTTAAAGATGTGTACTATGTGGAAGTAGCATACCAGTGAAATAACAAGCTAACAGATAACAAGCATATAAACAAAGGTAGATGCAGGAGGCCTGTATGTAGTGTTTGCTACAACAAACAAGGTGTAGCAATGTCAGTAAGATACAGCTCAGATATGCATGCACTATAAACCTGATACCAGATGTCCCCAGCTATGAATGGCAGAGTACAGCCTATTGTCACACATGACTGCAGACCACAAACCTCGCTAATGTTAAATAACTGGCCTAAAGGACAACTGCCCATACCAGAAGTAATACACTTGTACACTGGGCCCACAATCAGCAGTTCCCAACTTCAATGGATGAAAGATATGTGTCCTGCCACCACAGTGCTTGCCACCAACCTCCCTAATGTAAAACAACTGGTCTGAAGGCCAAGTACTTAGTACAAATGACATAGAATGATAGCTACACTGTAATCAGGTTTTAACCAATCAGTAATAAGTAGAAGTTAACACTCCCTGTATAGAATGTGTACCATGTATTGTTGAGATACTATGCTGATAACCTGTTTGTGTACCTTTCCAGATAGACATGGCAATCAAGAGAAATCCGCGACTCTGCTGCAGAGGATGACGGATCCACCAGAGCCTGGTGCGTGAGTATGCCATCCTGTTTTCACGCACCACCCAGAACCAGCAGGAGAGGTCTGCACTGTGGCAAAGCCTTGTTAGCAGGATAAATGATGTTGGCATGCATGATAGGACATATGAGCAGGTGAGACATCACTGCAGTGATTTGATTAGAAATGTCCGCCAGCTGCTGCAGATATCCGCAGGCAACAGGCTGCCACAGGTGGGGGGGTGGCCACACATCCCCCCCTCACCAGACAGGAGGGGCTACTGCTAAGTGTTGTGGATCCAGCCCCAGAACAACATCTGCCATCATGCATCATGATGGAGGTTGGATCCACACATCAGCAAGACAGTGAGCTGCAGGTAAGATGCCATATTCATTTATTGTTATTACTTTTACATTTGTTGACCCATATAGTCTAGCTGGATATGAGTTCATTTTCAGTAGAGGCATGTGGAGAAAAGCTCCACACATAACGTAATAAAGGCAGACAGACAAGTTGTCAATACAGACAGCCAACATAATAGAATTGTACAGCAGCCTGTTAATTAAATAAACATACATGTAAGGAAGTCAAACAGTTTATAGTCATACACAATGTACCGTTGGTTTCAAAGCAATCCTACCTAAAGCATAATGGTTATGCAATAAGGCAAAAGCCATATACAAAATAGTTAGGGCTCAGAAGGGTAGAGAAGTAGGAGTATGACAGATACAATGATATGGAAGAGGCAGGAGTCAAGAAGGGAAGTGAGGAAAAGAAGGAAGACAGTCAAGAGGAGGTGGGAGGGATGGGAGAAGTAGGTCAGAGCATAGAAGGACATCAAGGTGAAAGAAACAGGGTAGAAGCCAGTTTCTATGCACAATGAGGGGTTAAAGGTGAATAGAGCATAGGAGAGGGACATTAGCCTGACTCCAAGAAGAACAAAGCCAGTGGTTTTGGAAGTACAATTTGAGTTGACGCTTGAAGACAGGTACGGGTGAGATTAGAGTTAACTCCTGGTATGTACATATGACTGTTCTGTACGCTGTTACTTCATGCACGCATAAGGTGTGCATGTGGTATGTATCTGTCATCATGATATATATACAGACATGATGTGCAGCTGATGTGTATAAGGGAACTAGTGTACTACTGTACTGTATCATGTGCAAAACAAATGGCACACATGTGCCCACTGACATTACTCTCTTCACACTTCCAGGTCCCTCCCATGTATCACCGAGGCAGGCCATACATGCTGGTGAGTCTTCAAACAGTATCTGTAAAACAATTTATAAAACTAGGAAGAGTAGTGTAACTCTGTAGTAGACATGCTGGTGACTGTGTCCACAAAAACTGTAATTGACAGGTAGTAAATTGAGTAGTGTAACACGGTATTGATGTGTGTGTTTACTGTGGGTGTGCATGTGTGCAAGTGTGCCTGTGCCCAAGTGTGCATGTGTGTTAGTGTCCATGAGTGCATGTGTCCATTTCTGAATGTGTGCATTAGTATTGAAGTTCATCTCTTTCAAATATGTATTGAGACTGTAATCTGTGTTCCATGTTTTCCTCCCGTAGGTTCTGGTGCTGCTCTGGTGACCTGCAGCAGGAACCTGAATCTTGTGCCCCAGGTACTGATGATGATGAAATGTCTGTAATGGTGCAGGAAGGTGTGTCTGGGTCCGCCATTGGTCAGCCAATTGACAGTACACAGCTTTCAACCCCGCCACGCGACAGTCATCCTGCCGCTACATCCTTTATCACCATTGTCCCTAGGTGATGGACAGTCAGCAGTGGGCATAGATCAGGGTAATGTGGTACCTGTGGCACATGCATCCTCACACGGCAGCCATGTGCAGAGGCCTCGAATGGTACCACGCAGACAGTCGCCCATGGGTTCTCGGGGCATCCGCGGGTCGCACTGCCTCTGGCCGACGTGCTCCAGGGAGGTATGTCAACCTCCACTATGTTTAGAACTGTCATGCAGGCACAGGCACGCATTGAAAGGTACACCAGACAGGGTCTGAGGGAGATGAGAGCATGTCGCATAGCCATGACAGACAGCATCCGTGATGTTGCTAATGCTATCCGTGAACTTCACAGATGTCGCTGACAGACGCTGTGGGGCATACAACAGCTGCTCCACAACCAGATGTCCATGGGCCAGGGCGATGGTGTGCGCTGGCGGCGCCGACGCGGCCGTGATGCCAGCAAGAGCACCAGCTGGCAGTGGCCGCGATCTATTAACGGGCCCACTCGCCAAGTGCCAGCACCAGCCCCAGCAATGCTGGGTCTGTGCTGTCATCCAGACGCCCCAGGAGACCACGGCACGCGGCTCTGACAGTCCCAACAGGGAACTGTGTCCAGTCAACACACCCCTGCTTCCGATGACAGTACCCAGTCTGGGTTAGTACCGATACGCCCGTGAGCACCCCTGCCAGGCACAGGTACCGCGGTCCGCGCCCACAGACACTGATTTGGATGACCTGACAGGTGCAGTCTGTGGCTGTCCACAAAACCCTGTACATGGCAGCCATTATGTGGGACTGTGTGTGCTTACACACATGCAGAAACCTAACACCTAGGGCAAACACATACACACACACACTGCACCAACAACGGTCCACCCTGTACTGCTGCCCCTCACAAACACACATACACACACATGTCAATTGGTGTTACCAGTGGCCGGCTTGGGCATATCTAACCCACACCCTGTGCATATGATGACACTGTGCCACCTCCTGCATACTACAACATCGGTGCAGGTAAAGGTAAACACGCTGATGCACAGGGTGACTACATAGATGTGTATAAGTAGTAACATGTTGGTAACTGTTGTGTGTTGCAGTATAAATGTGTGTATATCCCATCAGTCCTGCTGCAGTAACTGTATGAATGTCCTCAGTTGTTATCTGCACCCATACTACTTAACAAAGTGTACCTGCTGCACACCATCACATGCTAACATTGACTATGGCAATGTGCATCTTGTGCTGTTATGTAGATTCAGCTACATGTATCTGTTCTGTCACACATGCATTTATACACACCCTGCTACCCACACACATGCACACGCCACCTGCCATTCCCATTATTTATCACCCTACATGAGTAGCTGTTGATACATGACAGGTACACATTTCAGAAGTGCACTATGTTGTTTACTACTGGCATCCCCTTCTCTACCTGTACTCACAGGGTGCAGGCAACCTCATCAGTTGGAAGATGTAATGTGCATCAGGTACTGTAGTACCCTGATTGCCACAGCAAACATGCTTCCCATAATGGAAATGCACACACAGACACATCCCACATCCACACACTTGGGACATGCAGGCTTCTGAACACTATCGAGGTATATTCGGTACATGTGCATGTTCAAGTAGCATGTAACACTATACTGAGTACTGGCACTTAGTTGTCTGTAGTCATGTTGTCTGTATAGAATAAAAGAAATGTTTTATTATCCTACTCCGCTTTGTGGACATTACTTGAACAAGTGTTACCTTACATGTGTTATCAGTACCAACACTTTCTGTTTTGTTTGTATAGGGTGCTATCAACATCACTGCTTGTTAAGGGTAATGACCACCCTGCAGTGTATAGCCCCATGTGGCAAAAGCCACATCCCACCCCATCATTGTGCACACACACTAACCCCACCAACAGTAAAACACATACTTTCCATTTGCAAGGTTCAAACCCACACCTAACTGTGCAATGACAGTAGAAACAGACACATTAGCAGAGTGTGCTATTTGCAGTAGTTGGAGAAACGTTTACTAATGCTGTACTTAGAGGGTGCTGACATCATCTGTGTGTAGGAGGAGGGATGTGCACCCTGTAGTGTGTTCTCCCAGTTGGCAAAAGGCAGTTAACCCTCCCAGCATAGTGCACACACATAAACCACACTCATACATTCCCTTTGCAGGATTCAAACCCCCACCTAACTACGCTATAACACTGAAGAAAGACACATTAGCAGAGCCGCTTATGCAAATTACTGGAGGACTTTACTACAGGTGATATAGTTATACAGTCCTGACATCATCACTATTTCAAAAGGGGGATCTGCATCCTGTACGATACTGTCACGGTTGCTAATAGGGACATTTCCCACACACACACATCGATGTGTTGGAGGTTTGCATATGTGGGGATCCAGAACACCAGTGTGATTAGTATATGGTTTGATTGCAACAATGAGGGATATACTCCCAGTGGTGATTAGTTTTACTCATGTTTGTAAAGATCAGCTCTAGTATATCTGCCCGCCTTGTGGGAAGGTTGGTTACCTGTTCCATAGCCAAAGAATGTCTGATCAATGGGAATCTTAGAGCTTGGTATTGTGGCCTGTGTAATGTACACAGTCTATGTTTGGGTAGCTGGCATCACCCAGTATGATGGTGTTTGCAGAGTAATCTAAACTCTCCTGTGTCAGCATGAAGGCTGTGTGGGAGACCTGAGTTTGAGAGGGTGCTGCAACAGCTCCTCTGTGTCTCTTTCCATGTGGTCCAGGGAGGTATGTCCCAACAGGTAGCTGACTGTGACCCTCCCTTGCTCTGTCTGGAGTGCGGCACGCCTGTCAACAGCTCATGTCAAGCAAGTGCACACCCCTCATAAATGATGTGGAAGCCTTCAAAGGCCCAAGGCCTGTTGAAAATATGGACCAGACTGCAGATACCTGTATAGAGGCATTCTGTGGACACATTCAGGAATGCATGGATCATGAAGCCACATATGAAAGCATGACCCAATTCTCCAAAGACAGATGTCCTGGGCACCGGACACCAGCCATAAACACACTATACAATAGAAGGATGGCGCCACTACATGATACAACAACCTCCCAAAATGTGAAGGCACCACTGATGAGTATTGGAAGACAACTACAGGCACCCATATGATTGTCTAAGGCCATCTTTGAGAGAGGATTCCACAAGCCACTGAGGATAATCACAAGGCTGCCTGTAGTTATGTTAGTAACCTGGGTGGTACTACCCAGATATGCTCAGAGGTAATACAATATGTCACACAAAATATAAAACACACAGACATTGCCATCATCCTAGTGGACAGGTTCAATGCTGCCTTCTCTCCCCACCACACCAAAAGGGAACATATGTCTCGTGATCACAGTAAGCTTCCCCTGACATCACAGATGCTCAGGTAAGAGATGCCCTTCCCAAAGCAGTAAACACTGCATCAATGGGACCAGACAGTGTCCCAGGCTGTGTCCTACATGAACCACAAGAAGAGCTACACCCAGACATAACACCACTGTTCAATCCCAGCCTTAATACATGATATGTGACCAGAGAGTGGCATACAGCAACAGTGGTCCCTCAACATGCAGGTGGTGCCGCCACGGATCCTGGACACTACCGCCCCATATGTCTGACTAGCTTTGTCTGCAAAGCTATGGCAAGAATCATCAAGAACCTCACATATCTAGATATTGTGGACCTACAGACATGTCACCATACACAGTTTGGCTTTGTCAATGGCAAATCCTGCCTATCAAACCTGTTTGCTTTGTTTGAAACAGTCACCAAGGCCACTGTCAAGGGGTAGGAGGTCCACACAGCCTACCTGGACCTTGCATAAGCCTTGGATACAATACCCCACTTGTGCATTCTAGGAAGCTCACCAGTGTACATATTAACCCCTATGTCACTATGGGTATTGCACAGTGGCTCAAGGGCAGAACACACATGGTAGAATTGCTGGAGCCATGTCAGCCTCCAACCTGGTACAAGTGGTGTCCCACAAGGCAAAGCCCTAGGGGCTGTCATGTTCATTATATATTTGTCATAGGTACAGGCCAACATGGAAGTACTGTGGCTCAGCACGCCACAGGTGACTGCAGACCTAACACCATAATCAACTCAACAGCTAACACACGATCCTCCAAAAGGGAGTCTTGCAAACACACGACTTGTGCCACAGCCATGGCCTCAACATGAATGACAGAAAGAGTATAGTCATCCCTTTGTCAAACAGTAAATGACCACAATGTACCACATATGTGTTAATCCAGTAAGTGCAGACCTAGGAATTATGGACCTTGGGGTACGAGGTTGATAGCATCCTACCATTTGACAACAACATGGACAAAGTGGTTAGGTAAGCATGTGATATGGGCCACATCATCATGGGATCCACATGTAGGCCAGGGAGGACATTGTGCCCCTTTACTCATCCCTCATCATGCCCATAATTGACTATGATGAACCTGTCGGCATGCACCTTACCAGACACCTGCAGCAACTGGGGCTACTACATATGTACCTCGACAAGGTGATCAAAGTGCTCAAACAGATGCCACATACTGACTGGTTAAAGTAGCAGCAGCTCTACTCAGTGACATACTGCCTCTTCATAGGCAATCTGTGCCTTACATAGAAGGCCAGGTCATACCCTCACGTAATGGCCATGCTGCATCTCAGAATATCCAGATCCCACCAGGATACACGCTGGAAATACATGAACTTCAGGAGTGATATACATAGGACATGGTGGAGGGGCACATTCACAACTCAGAGGCACCCTTCATTCCTGATTATTATCCCAATAGAGGTTAGGCGGACTGACTCAGTGACTATCCTCAAGAGCTTATATTAATGACTGGATGTGACATTGTAGGGTTACCCTGGGTATCACTTATGTGTCACTGTGAGAAAGAGGCACAGTATACTAACCTTGGAAAAGGGCATAGCAAGACAGATTCACAATGCATGTTGAAAGGCACGCACATTCTGGCTAGGTGGATACATGCCCTGGGCAGATATCCCTGTACCTCCCTATGGACCTATGTCTCTTTTCACCATTGGCCCATGTGCTGTCAATCACCAATGTAATCTCAATACTCTGGTAGCATGTGCAAAGGTCAGTTGTCAGTCACCTCTATGGTACAGTTGTGGAATATGTGTGTCATGTAGTAATGTCACAGCTGCACATGTACACAGTCAACCCTATCCCCTACCCATTGATGTACATCACATGTATGAGATGGAAACACATGGCCAAACTGTAACAACAACATACAAGTCAGTCAGATGCATGGACACATATGACTCAGTCATCGCCCATGCCACCACAGCTGATGTGGGATGTCGCCACTGGGATACGGATAGGGAACATGGAAGGGATCACTGAGCAAGTGACACAGGCTGGTAGACCCCTGACCTTGGTTAGCATCAGACCCTCACCAGGGATTCCGACAAATTACTGAATGCTAATGAATAAGTGTATCTACAACACCCTAGCTGAATGGTTCTTAGCATGCAGTCACTGCATTGCTATGGAATACTGTCTTACCACTACCACAACAGGTGAAAACATGCAGCTCCTGTACATTAACAACATGTAGACCTTATGCCCCAGACCAGGTGTGCATCCCTCACTACTAGGCTGATAGCATCTACATCTCACACTGTATATACACATCCCACATGCAGCATCTGCACAGAAGACCACGGTCATAATGTTACCCTGTGCAAATACCATGTATTCACATGTGGCAGGCATCACACATGGTAACTATTGAAAGTCACAGGTACATATGTGTATTTGGCACACACATACATCATGTGTTCATTGCCATAACCGTGTAATCAATGTCATGCATTATTGTGAGGGACAACCCACATACATGGGCATTCTGTGTGTGCACAACACACATGGCATGTCTGTAATCAAAAGCCATACATAATTGTGATATCATTTAGAAATGGGTATGTGCATCCTGTAGTGTGTTTTCCCAGTTGCCAAAAGGGATATATCAATCATACACACTTACCCCCTACACACACACTTGTCATGTGCCGGATTCAAACCCCTACCTAACTATGTTAAGACACTAGAGACGGACGATTAGCACAGCGCTTATTCGCATTACTGGGGAAAGTCCTTTACCCTGATATACTTATAGGGTGCTGACATCATCAGAGTTTAGAAAGTGGAATGATCATCCTGTGGTGTGTTTTCCCAGTTGCCAAAAGGGATGTTTCTTTCATACCCACACACTTACCCCCTTCACACACACTTGTCATCTGCTGGATTCAAACCCCTACCTAACTATGTTAAGACACTAGAGACGGACGATTAGCACAGCCGCTATTCGCATTACTGGGGAAAGTCCTTTCCCTGATATACTTATAGGGTGCTGACATCATCAGAGTTTAGAAAGTGGAATGATCATCCTGTGGTGTGTTTTCCCAGTTGCCAAAAGGGATGTTTCTTTCATACCCACACACTTACCCCTTCACACACACTTGTCATCTGCCGGATTCAAACCCCTACCTAACTATGTTAAGACACTAGAGACGGACGATTAGCACAGCGCTATTCGCATTACTGGGGAAAGTCCTTTCCCTGATATACTTATAGGGTGCTGACATCATCAGAGTTTAGAAAGTGGAATGATCATCCTGTGGTGTGTTTTCCCAGTTGCCAAAAGGGATGTTTCTTTCATACCCACACACTTACCCCTTCACACACACTTGTCATCTGCCGGATTCAAACCCCTACCTAACTATGTTAAGACACTAGAGACGGACGATTAGCACAGCGCTATTCGCATTACTGGGGAAAGTCCTTTCCCTGATATACTTATAGGGTGCTGACATCATCAGAGTTTAGAAAGTGGAATGATCATCCTGTGGTGTGTTTTCCCAGTTGCCAAAAGGGATGCTCCTTTCATACCCACTTACTCCCCTTCACACACACTTGCCACCTGCTGGATTCAAACCCCTACCTAACTATGTTATGACACTAGAGATGGACGATTAGCACGGCGCTATTCGCATTACTGGGGAAAGTCCTTTCGCCTGATATACTTATAGGGTGCTGACATCATCAGAGTTTAGAAAGTGGAATGATCATCCTGTGGTGTGTTTTCCCAGTTGGCAAAAGGGATGTTTCTTTCATACACACTTACACACACACTTACCCCTCTTCACACACACTTGCCACCTGCTGGATTCAAACCCCTACCTAACTATGTTATGACACTAGAGACGGACGATTAGCACGGCGCTATTCGGATTACTGAGAGAATCCTTTTCTCCAATATACTTATAGGGTGCTTACATGATCAGTGTCTAGACAGGGGACGACCATCCTCTGGTGTGTTTTCACATTTGCTAGGGTAACATTTGGACCAGTGTGTGAGCATGCCCAGTTCAGCCTTCCTGTGGCATGTTGTGTGAAAGATGTCTCATTTATCTAAGTGTGTGAGCATGCCCAGTGTGGGCTTTACATATGTTGAACTCTGCAGCCCATCACATTTGTGGATGAGTGTGACCTTCAACAAATACCTCCATTTTATGGTTGTGTGTTCTGTGCCATGTTGTGTAGTTACTGTCCTAATGCTTTTGTGTGAACAAAACTGGGAGTATACTGTGCCTGCAGGTTTTGCATGGGATACTTTGCACACAATTGTCAACATCCGCTCATACTGACCTAACACTGTAGCACTGTCTAGTGTAGTGTTTCAGTACTTTCACTGTGGTGGTCAGTATCCTGGGCTTCAGTCCTATCACTGATTTACATTTCCATAGTGTGCACAACAGGCTGGTTAAGGTCCAGTTGTGCACATCTGCACAAAGGCAGTGCCTCTACAGACCCTGTTAATTGCTGCCCCATAAGCTTAACAAGTGTAGTCTGCAAATCTATGGAGAGGATCATAATTGAGCTCATAAACAAAGATATAGGGACATGCAGACATTGTACCCATCCCATTTTGGCTTGGTCAGGGCAGATCATGCCTTTGTACTGGGTTGACATCTTCAAATTGGTCACTTAGGCCATTGTTGGGGAAAGGCAGTCCATACAACCTACCTTGGCCTTGCTAACACTTTCAACACAATACCCCACTCAGGTATTGTGGAAAGACCTCACAACTGAAATGTAAACCCATATGTCACAAGATGGGTTGCAAACTGGCTTAGGGACGGGACCCACAGGGTTAGAGTTGCTGGCACTATGTTAGACTCCAGGCTGGTCACAGGTGGTGTCACACAGGGCTCAGTCCTTGGCCACCATTGTTTGTCATGTACTTCCCATGAGAACAGGCCAACATGGGAGGACTTTGGATGACAATGTTAGCAGATGAGTGCACACTGGGCACCATAGTGGACAGTGCATCACACACAGATATCCTTCAGAAGGGACTCACAGTAACTGATAGCTGGTGCCAGGGCCATGGCCTGAAGTCAGAGTGCACAACATGTGTAGACATACCCTTCAGGAAAAGCAAGGTGACCCCAAGCTACCATATTGGTGGCAATCCTCTAAGCACAGAGGAGGTTATCACGGACCTGGGGACCCAGGTTGACAGTCGCCATTCTTCTGAGACTCACATTGCTAAAGTGGCTAGGAAGACCTTCTACATTGCCCACCTGATAAGGATGGGATTCACATCCAGATCTAGTGGGTCATTGTTCCCCTGTACTCTTCAGTTATCAGACCGGTGATCAAGTCAAATGCCCTATTCTGGCTGTATCTCACCCAACATCTGCAGCAATTGGAGACACCCTGACTGTCCCCCACCTAAAGGATCAAGGAACCACAACAGCTGTCATATGCTGCCAGATTGAAGACACTCACACTCTATTCACTCACATACCGCCTTCTTAGAGGTGACATGTGCCTGACATGCAGGCCATGTCCAAACAGAGATTAATGGACATGCTCCACCTCAGACTCAGAAGATCCACCTGAACCACTAGTGCAGGTGACTGACACCTTAGCAGGGATGTATGTTGGACATGTTGTAGGGATGGAGTTATCACCGGAGACTCCCTATGCTGTGGAATACAATCCTGGTCCATTTGAGGCAGAGCACCTTGCTGGCTGTGTTCAAGAGGTATCTTGACCTAATGCTAGTCGGAGAATGTGTTTGTCCATCAACACATTGTAAGTGTAGTTTGACATGTCATATGTCTTGTTTAGTATACTGTGCCTCTGTCTACCTGTGACATAACATTGATACCCAGGGTAAACCTCCCATCTCCCATCCACTCATTAGGATTCCTGTTGAGGGGACTCAACCAGTGTCTTTATGGACAACCTGTAGTGTTAGTTTACTCATGTGTCGGGTGGCTTCTGTGTTTTGATAATGCAGTACAGCCTGTCCTATATATGTCAGTGCTGGGGTTCAGTTCCCTCATGTGCATAGCTACCTGCCATTCAGATTGTACAAGGTGCAGCATGTGCATTGATTCCAGCTTGGACATGGCTTTCACGCCAGGCACAGCTTGCATCTGGGTGGACATCATGGCAGTGTGTGGAGCTGCACTCTGTTTAATCAGACTACACATTACATGTGTTCCAGCTCTGTCATACTCCTGGTGAGGTACTGTTGTGGACTTTACAGGTGCTGGATGTGTGTGCATGAGGTACACCCACAGGGGCTGTTGTGGTAATTTCTACTGGTGATGAAAGATAACTGCAAAACCAGAATGACCTCCCCTTAGCTAGATGTCAGACAGCATGGACCATACAATCACAACTGGAAATAGGATTCTACACCTACCACCCTAGAACACAGTAAAGGAAAGACACTACGGCTGATGCTGCTCAATGCCCAAGGTCTCTACCTCAAGCTGCACACACTCTATGCCCTTCTCAGTATGTAGCACATTGATGTCTGTTGTGTGCCTGAAACCTGGTTCACAGTTTCTGACAGCACCCCAGCACTATCGGGTGTTACCTCATCTCATGCATTCCGCACCAGCATCCCGACAACAACAAGAAGGATGGTGGGTGTCCATATTCATCAAGGACACCCTCACCTCATGGTTGGTGGCAACACACTATGCATCGGAGACCATCCAGGTGCCAGTGACCGTAGGCAAGACTGCTCTGCAGTTTGTAGCATGTTACATGCCACCCGGTCAAACTCAGGTACCTCACACAGCTATCCTGCAAACACTGAAGGGGATAAATGTATCTCCAAACACCATCCTACTGGGTGATTCCAACTATCCACATATAGACTGGGATCACTAATCATGCCACAACACTCTAACACAAAGGTTCCAAGAGTTCATACACTGAAATGCCATGGAACAACTGGTCCCAATCACCTCAAGTGGAGGCAACATACTAGAACACATCATCACAAACATGGGGTCACACTGTTCAACACCAGATGTATACCCATCATTGGTGAGATCAGATCATGGACTACTCTCAGTGGGAGTCCACATCCCACCCACACCCCAGATGGGAAAGGAAACGGTGAAGACCTTGTCAAATGCCGACTTCACATTTCTGAGCACTGGTGTGGTCTCTTTCAAGGCCCCCAGGCCAGCGGACACCATTACCCAAGCCACTGTATCACTTAGAAATGCCTTCTACCAGCACCTCCAGGACTGCATGGTTCAGGCAATCCAAAATAATGATGACTCTTTGTACCACAGGCAAGCATCCAGTCTGGTGGACCCTAGCCATAAACAAGCTGTACAACACAAGGAAGGAGCTACTACACGATAGAGTGTAATCCGTAAGGGGGAAGACACCCCTGCTCATTGTGAGTAAAACGCTGGGTTCCCACATACAATCATCCGAGGCATGTTTAGAGAGTAAACCCACTCAGGACTCCAGGGACAATCATGAGGCCTTTTACCTATAAGTTTGAAACCTGGGAGGAAACTCCCAGATATGCTCAGACTTAGTTCAGAATGATGTTGATATCACTGCACCTACAGACATTGGCAACATACTGGCTGACAGGTTCAGTGCAGATTTCTCCTCCCCCAACTGGGGGTATGCACACCAGAGGATTTTAGCCACCAAACATCTCCACTGCTGGGGTGGGAACTGCTCAATCCAAGGCAGAAAACACTTTATCCATGGGACCTGATGGTGTCCCCGGTTGTGTGCTCCATGAACTCAATGAGTAATTACACCCGCAGTTAGGGCAGCTGTTTAATGTTAGCCTCACCTCAGGATATGTTCCCAAGGAGTGGCATACATCAATGGTGGACCCACCTCACAAAGGTGGTGCCTCCACCAACCCCAGAAACTACCATCCCATCCCCTTGACAAGCCTGTTCTGCTAGGCTATGGAGAGGATCATAATGGGAATTCTAAATGAAGACATAGGGGACTTGCAGACATTGGGTCCAATCCAGTTTGGCTTTGTCAAGGGCAGATCATGCCTTTTAAACTTGGTTGTCTTTCTCAAAACACTCACCCAGGCCATTGACGGGCAAGGCAGTCCACACAGCCTACCTTGACCTGGCAAAGGCTTTCAACCAATACCCCACTCAGGTATCATTGAAAACATCACCCGCTTAATTGTGAACCCATACATCACAGCATGGGTTGCAAACTGGCTAAGGACGGAACACACAGGGTCAAAGTTGCTGGTGCCAGTTCACACTCCAGAGCTGTGACAAGTGGTGTCCCACAGGGCTCAGTCCTGGGACCACATTTGTTCAGTATCTACTTTTCAGAAGTACGAGCAAGCACAGGAGGATTATGGCTGACAAAGTTTGAAGATGACTGCAAACTGGGAAGCATAGTTGGAAACCCATCTGACACAGACATCCTTCAGAAGGGTTTCATAGAGACGGCTAACTGGTGCCACAGCCATGGCCTTGCATTACACACTAAACAATGCATAGCCATACCCTTCAGGAAGAACAAGGTTACCACTACTTCCCATCTAGGTGGCAATCCTGTAAGCACAATGTACATTATCAGGGACCTGGGCACCCAGATTGACAGTGACATTTTGTTTGACACTCACATTGCCAGGGTAGTTTGGAAGGCCTTCTACATTGGCCACCTCATCATGCAGTGATTCACATCTAGATCAAGGGAGGTCACTGTTCCCCTGTACTCATCACTCATCAGACCAATGATTGCATACAATGCCCCATTCAGATTGGATGGGCCCACATATTCCTCGACAGGAGGTGAAAGGGTCTCAAACATATTTCTTATGCTGCCCGACTGAAGGAATTCCAGCTGTATTCAGTCGCTACTGTCTGCTCAGAGGTGACCTGTGCCTGACATACAAGACTATGTCCAACCCAGGATTAATGAACATGCTTCACCTCAAGACCTCTACATCCATCAGAACTACAAGGGCAGGAGACCTAAACCTCAACACAGATATTAATAGGATGTGCTGAAGGGACAGATTCCTCACCCAGAGAGTCCATATGCTGTGGAACAACATCCTGGTACATGTGAGGCTGAGCACCTCACTGGCTTTGTTCAAGTGAGATTGTGACCAATGGATGGGAGATTGCAGGTATACCCCAGGGATAACCTCAGTATCACTGCTTGACAGAGGCACAGCAAAATAATGGGCATATTATCCATCAACTTGCACGGGTGGCAGAAGCCACAAAACTCTGGGCTAGGCTTATAAATGCCCTAGGGCAGATAGTCTAGTATGAACCTGTGAACATAGGCCTTGGGCAGTTCCTGCTATTAGGACAGTGGTCTGCAGCAAGCTATATAGTAGTAGTCAGTTTTAGCCATTGGTTTTGACCATGGCTATTCCATGTTGCTTCTTGTTGTGGTACAAACATGGGTGCGTGGTTATCCATGCTATGTATTGCTAGTCACCCTCATTTTGTATCTTGTTCCATGTGTTTGCACATGTACATCACTGTATGATGTGCAGCTGTATCCACAGGGTCATATGAGTGGATATGGATGTTAGTTGGGGTCCTCAGGTGTGCATATTGTACATGATATTACATTACTTAACACATGGCATTCATGCCTCAGGTGGTGCTGCAGGGCCACCTCTGTCGGATACACATACTACACTCCCTGTACGCTTGGAAGCAGGTTGTGTCATGTTAAGCATCCCTGTTACTGTATGAGTGAGTCAGAGCGGTATCAGTCCCAGTGTTCCTACTGACCAAGCATATGTGCTATGCTGCCTCTTTGCCAAGGCCAAGCCATACTGGGCACGATCCTTCTTCATTCATGCTAATGAGTGCAGACCTGGTTTAGTGCTTAAAAGTGCCTTTATGGCACTTTGATTGACATGTCTTGTACTCATTTTGAAAGTCTGAGACAAAAATATATTCCCACTGCCAGTCTCAACCCAGGACCTTGGTAACATTAGCCTGTATGACCTACCACTAAGCCATGACAGCCATACAAAAGCACTCTGCTAAAATAAATATAACAGTCAATAGTAGGAATTAGTATAAAGGCAATATAGGAGATGTACCATCCAAAGCATGTGAGGCAAAGTTTTAATGGCCAAATCACTGGATTCCCATACTAACCTTCACACTCACAGAACACTGTCAACAGCATACCAGCATCGGCCACGCCTTACAATCTGAAAGGGCTACGCCTATCTCACATACCTTTTTATAGCAGTGTCCTGAAATCACAGTGAGACATGCAATCAACACACACCTGGCTGCATGCAATTAGCAAATGCTGCCTTACAATTGGTGCAAGGGCCATCACATGGACCTATGCAGATACCTACAAAAGCATTCAGTACCCACACTCCACTCATGCAATACAGTCATTGCACAGACCTAATGAGAAAGAGAGAGAGAGAGAGAGAGAGAGAGAGAGAAAGAGAAAATATACAGACAGCCAGCAGCAAAACCATGAGTAGCAAACAGCAAGCAGCAAGCAAGCACCACTGACACAGCAACAGCTGCCACAAACACAGGTAATGCAAAGTAGCAGGTTAATACTGTGTTTACTGTGACACCTCCAAATGTATCATAGTTCACTATCTATAGCTCTGTCCATGAGATAGGTTTTGTGTGCATAGTCCTGAAATATACACATATGTAATATTGCTGTACATGTTGCCCATAATGCGACACTTCCGTAGCTTAGAACAGAAGGCCAGTTGTGCATATGATGCAGTACATACCAGGGTCAGTAGAGGTTACTCCTCATTGGTGTGGGACCACTGTGTATGTATGGCACTCTTCAGGTACACATCCTGTAGTATGGCCAGGGAGTAATATCAGTCTGTAATGTGGTGCCATGTCCTCCTGGGGTGAATGTAGCACACATCCAGGGATACCATTCTGTAACAGTGATGCTATGTGTCCTGCAATGTTGAGGGTGGCCCTCACCTGGACATGTGAGAGGATAGGGAGGTTACAGTCATCTGTGATAACTAATTCCACTTGTGTAGGAGAATGGGGGATATCTGCACCTAAACTGTCTGCAACAATATTGCCAATATCTCAAACATGTTTTCCATACGGAAATGCACACACAGTAACATAACACATCCACACACTTGCCACATTCAGGCTTCAAAACACTATCTAGGTATATTCTGGTACATCTGCATGTTACAGTAGCATGTAGCACTATACTGAGTAGTGTCAGTTGTCTGTTGCCATGTTGTTTGGATAGAGTAAAAGGAGCATTTGTTTATCCTACTTTGTTTTGTGGACATTACTTGAAGTGTAACCTTACATGCATCATTGGTAACAACACCTTCTGTGTTGTTGTTCTGTTTGTACAGGGTGCTGTCAACATCACTGTTTGTTAAGGGAAATGTGCACCCTGCAGTGCATAGCCCCATTTGGCAAAAGAGACATCCCACCCCGCCATTGTGCACACACACCAACCCCACCCACAGTAAAACGCATACATTCCATTTGCAAGGTCCAAACCCCTACCTAGATGTGTTATGACTCTAAAGGCAGACACATTAGCAGAGTGTGCTATTTGCATTAGTAGGAGCAATCTTTTCCAATGCTGTACTTAGAGGGTGCTGACATCATCTGTGTTTACGAAGAGGGATGTGCACCCTGTAGTGTGTTCTCCCAGTTGGCAAAAGGCACCTTCCCTCCACAGCATTATGCACACACACAAACCCCACTCATACTAACACACATACATTCCCGTAGCAGGATTCAAACCCCTACCTAATTACGCTATGATACTAGAGACGGACGCATTAGCGGAGCGCGCCATTCACATTTCTAGGAGATTTCATTTCAGTTGATCTACTTATAGGGTGCTGACATCATCAGTGTTTAGAAAGTGGAATGAGCTCTTTGTGGGGTGTTTCCACAGTTGCCAAAAGGGATGTGCTTCTCATACACACTTATACAGACACTTACCCCCATTCACACACACACATGCCACTTGCTGGATTCAAACCCCTACCTAACTATGTTATGACACTAGAGACAGACGCATTAGCAGAGCACGCTATTCGGATTACTGGGAGGTAGCATTTCTAATGATCTACTTATAGGGTGCTGACATCTTCATTGTTTGGAATGGGGAATGTGCATCCTGTGGTGTGTTTTCACAGTTGTTAAGAGGAACATTTGAACTAAGTGTGTGAGCATGCCCACTTCAGCCTTCCCATGGCATGTTGTGTGAATGATGTCTCATTTATCAAAGTGTGTGAGCATGCCCAGTGTGAGCTTTCCATATGTTGAACTATGCAGCCCATCACAGTTGTGGATGAGTGTGAACTCCAACAAATAACTCCTGTTTAAGGTTGTGTGTTCTGTGACATGTTGTGTAGTTACTGTCCAGATGCTTCCTGTGAACACAACAGGGATTATACTGTGCCTGCAGCTTTTGCATGGGATACTTTGCATACAATTGTTAACATCCATTCATACTGACCTAGCACTGTTGTACTGTATAGTGTAGTGGTTCAGTACTTTCACTGTGGTGGACATTATCCTGGGCTTTAGTCCTATCACTGATTTACATTTCCATACTGTGCACAACAGCCTCTTTAGGGTCCAGTTGTGCATGTCTGCACAAAGGCAGTGCCTCTATGGACTCTGGTAATTACTGCCCCATAAGCTTAACAAGTGTAGTCTGCAAAGCTATGGAGAGGATCATAATGGAGCTCATGAAGAAAGATATGGAGGACATGCAGACATTGTACCTGTCCCAGTTTGTGTTGATCAAGGGCAAGTCATGCCTTTTGTACTTGGTTGACATTATCAAAACAGTAACTAAGGCCATTGATGAGGGAAAGGCAGTCCATAGAGCCTACCTTGCCCTTGAAAACCCTTTCAACACAATACCCCACTCAGGTATTGTAGGAAACCCTACCAACAGAAATGTACACCCATATGTCACAAGATCAGGTTTCAAACTGTCTTACAGACAGGACCCACAGGGTTAGAGTTGCTGGCACTATGTCAGACACCATGCCAGTCACATGTGGTCTCACACAGGGCTCAGTCCTTGGCTCTCTATTGTTTGTTATCTACTTCTCAGAAGTACAGTCCAACATGGGAGGACTTTGGCTGACAAAGTTTGCAGATGACTGCACACTGGGTGCCATAGTGGACAGTGCATCAGACACGGATATCCTTCAGAAGGGGCTCACGGACACTGATAGCTGGTGCCAGAGCCATGGCCTGAAGTCAACTTGCAAAACATGTGTAGTCATACCCTTCAGGGAAAGCAAGGTAACCCCAAGCTACCATATAGGTGGCAATCCTCTAAGCACAGGGAAGGTTATCATGGACCTGGGGACCCAGGTTGACAGTCACTGTTCTGATGACACTCACATTGCTAAAGTGGCTAGTAGGACCTTCTACATTGTCCACATGATCAGGAAGGGATCCACATCCAGATCTAGTGGGTCATTGTTCCCCTGTACTCTTCACTTATCGGACCGGTGATCTGGTACACTGCCTTATCTGGATGTATCTCACCTGACATCTGCAGCAAGTGGGGAGACCCTGAATGTCCCCACACAAAGGATAAAGGGTCTCCAACATCTGTCATATGCTGCCAGATTGGAAACACTACAGCTCTATTCAGTCACATACTGTCTGCTTAGAGGTGACATGTGCATGACATGCAAGCATGTCCAACCAGGGATTAATGGACATGCTCCACCTCAAAATCTTCAGATCCACCTGAACCAATAGTGCAAGTGACTTACACCGTAGCAGGGATGTACATTGGACATGTTGGAGGGGTGGATTTATCACCGGAGACTCCCTATGCTGTGGAATACAATCACGGTCCATGTGAGTCACAGCACCTTGCTGGCTCTGTTCAAGAGGTATCCTGACCTGTGGATGGGAAATCATAGGTTTACCCCGGGATCGCCACTGTGTCACTGCTGGAGACAGGCACGCCAAACTAATGGGCACAGTACTGTTTCCATATAAGGGGTGGCGACGCAACCAGACTCTGGACTAGGCTTAGAACTGCCTTGGGGCAGATAGCCTAGTATGAACCTATGAACCTATCTGACCATGTTGCATTATGTTCAGATGTGAACTACTTACAACGGCCTCAACCAACTGCAGTAGTGTATTCCACAACATGGGTGTACATTGGCAAACACTACCGATGTGCCCAAGGCCATTTCTAATGGTTATTGGATAGTGTGTTTGTCCATCAACACATCATAAGTGCAGTTTGGCATGACATATGTCTTGTTTTGTATACTGTGCCTCTGTCTACCTGTGACACAACATTGATACCCAGGGTATACCTACCATCTCCCATCCACTGCTAGGATCCCTGTTGAGTAGAATAAATGAGTGACTCTATGGATAACCTGTACTGGTAGTTTACTCATGCGTGGTGGTGGCTTCTGTGTTATGGATAATGCAGTACAGCTTGTCCTATGTATGTCAGTGCTGGGGTTCAGGTCCCTCATGTGCATATCTCCCTGCCATTCACATTGTACAAGGTACGGCATGTGCATTGCTGACAGCTTGGACATGGCTTTCTACATCAGGCACAGCTTGTGTCTGGGTGGCCAGCATGGCAGTGTGTGTAACTGCATTCTGTTTAATCAGGCGACACATTACATGTGTTCCAGCTCTTTGATACTCCTGGTGAGGTACTGTTGTGGACTTTACAGTTGCTGAATCTATCTGGTGAGGTACACCACACAGGCGCTGTTGTGGTCATTTGTAATGCTGCTGAAAGATAACTGCAAAACCACAATGACCTCCCCTTAGCTAGATGTCATAACCCTCATGATTAGGTTGGTATATGGATTGTTGCTGTTAACCCTACAGCCACATTTTTGTCCAATGCAGGATATCTATCACCTTGTGTCCCCCATTCTGGCATTACATGTTAGGAATGTCATGGGTCGACACCTATGTGGGAATTGGTGGTCACTTACTGGATTATCCACAGAGGCTGACTATACTGTTTTCACCATTTAACATGCTGACATGGCTATGGCACCAGCTGTCTGTTTCTATGTGGCCCTTTTATGGGATGCTTGTGTCAGCTGGTGTATCAGATATGTCAGGCGGCTTGTTGTCCTCTACAAACATGTTCCAGCACAGTCCTTACTTGTTGGCCTGTACCTATGGGGCATATATACCAGATGGTGAAGGTCCCAGGACCAAGCTTTGTGGGATGCCTGTTATATGTGGTTTGTAGTCTGACATGGTTGCTGCATGTCTGACCATGTCAGTTCTGTCGTTGGTCTGGTTTGCAACCCTCCCATGACATTGGGGTGTATATATCAGCTGGTGAGCAAATCTATACGGAACACATAGGGTATTGTACAGAAGGCTTTGCAAGGTCCGCAACACTGTGTGGACCACATTGCCCTCATCACTGACTTCAAGTACTGTTTCAACTGAGTCACACATGTTTAGGGGTGGGGTCTGCACTTTGTAAACCCACACTGGGTAGGGTCGGGTGTCAATAGATCCACAATATCATTATGTCTGTGGTACATGCTGGTCCTTTCCATAGCTGTGCAGACCAAACCTCTCATGATTCTGTGGTGGTTGTTTTTCCTATCCATTCAGGAGACACCTTTGTTGAGAACACCCACTGTTGTTGTACACTGCTCTTTGGGTACGTACTCTGTGGTAAGGGTGACATAATGTCAGGGAGGCGGCAGTCTGCTGGGGAAGGTATTTGGCATTATGGGGGGGGGTTTGCACTGCACATGTCAGGATGTCTGTTGGCCATACCTGTGTGTGTCTGGTATGTTGTTTGTAATATCGGTGTGATCCGGAGCATATCCAGGAATCAACAACATGCTTACTACCATCATTTGCAACAGCCTTGGGGTTATCTGTAGTGTCCTGTACAATCTGTATCATAATGGGTTCATACTAGGCTACCCCCTAGGGCATCTGTAAGCCTGCATGTCCATTTTGTTTGATGGATTCTGGGGAATTGTTTACACCTGTGTCAGTGCAAGTATGATACCAGGGTATAGTGACAAACAGCTCAGAAGCTGACTTCACACTTCTTCGGACTGAGATGGTATCCATTAAGCCCACTGGGCCAGTGGAAACCACAACACACAATGGTGACTCCTGCACAGACACTTTATGGACATCTCCGAGTAAGCATGGACCATGCAATCACAAATGAGAATGACACCTTCACCACCAAGGGAAAGTGGCCTGTCTGGTGGACCCCAGCCATAAACAAACTGTATAACAGATGAAGGATACTAATGCAAGACAGAGCTACATCTCCAGAATGTAAGGCAGCTGTGATCAGCAGTAGTAGAAAGCTACATTCTCACATAAAGACACCCAAGTTCAACTTGGGGACATAAATCACCACAGACGATGAAGGTAACCACACTGCTTTCTTCAGTTATGTCTGACGCCTGGGTGGGAACCCTCATATATGCTCAGATTTGGTACACAACAACTTATATCCCAGGGACCTGACAGATATTACTGACACCCTGGCAGACCAGTTCAGTGCAATGTACCCTCCCTCACCCCCAAGACATGATAGTTATCACAGCTGTATGTAACCTCACTGTCATCCTGATGTCCATGTGAGAGCCGCAGTCAGCAGAGACGAGTACACAGCATCAATGGGACCTGATGGTATCCCCAGTTGCATGCTATGTGAACTACAGATGGAGATAAACCTGTATATGCAGATCCTATTTAACCTTAGCCTTGCTACAGGATCTGTACCTGAACACTGGCGTACGGCAACAGTGGTCCCACTCCACAAAGGAGATGCCTCCACAGACCCTGGCAGCTACCACCACACAAGCTTAAACAGCCTTGTCTGCAAAGCTTTGTGAAGGGTCATTATGGAGCTTCCACACAGAGACATTGGTGTCCTACAGACCCTTGATCACACCCAATTCAGCTTTGTACAGTGCAGATCCCATGCTTTTGCACCAAGTTAACTACTTTGAAACTGACAGTAGAGCCGATGATGAGGGCTACACAGTCCACACAACCTACCTGCGCTTGGCTAAGGCCTTTGACACAATACCCCACTCAGGCATCATAGACAAGCTCAACAGCTGAAATATAACACCATATGTCACAGCATAGGTTGCAAAATGGCTCAGAAACAGAACCCATAATGTCAACATTGCAGGTGCCTTGTCAGGTTCAAAGCCAGTCACAAGTGGTGTCCCACAAGGTTGTGTCCTGGGACCTCTCTTATTTGGTATTTACTTTTCAGATGTGAAAGCAAACATAGGAGGGTTGTGGCCGACAAAGTTTACAGATGACTGCAACCTGGGCACCATAGTGAATACATCAGCCAGCACACACATCCTACAGACTGCCGCCACACTGACAGATAGCTGGTGCTGGACTCATGGCCTAAAACTGACTAAGCACTGATGTGTAGCCATCCCTTTGGGAGGAACACAGTACCCACAGATCTGTACATAGACAGCAACCCAATGAGTACAGGAAACAAATCAGACAGCTGGGGACACATGTAGATAGTGACATCTCATTTGACACCCATGTTGCCAAAGTTGTTTGACATACTTTCTATCTTGGCCACCTTATCATGGAGGGTATTCCATCCAGACCATAGGAGGTCATTGTACCACTATACTTCTCCCTTATCAGGCCAATGCTTGAATACAACGCCCCATTTGGTATGTACCTCAACCAGCACTTGCAGCAGCTGGAGAGACCCCACAAGTACCTTACCATGACGATCAGGATCTACAACACATGTCATATACTTCCAGAATAACTAAAACAAGCTTTTTCAGTGTCATACCACATAATGCACAGGTGACCTATGCCTGACATACAAGACCATGTCCGATCAGGATTTGGTAGACATGCTCCACTGCAAGCAATCCACATCCACCAGAAACATGGGAGCTAAAGATTTGAACCTCAGCACATACATGTATAGGACATGCTGAAGGGACAGAGTCATAACTCAGAGGCATCTCAAACTCTAGCAGAGTATCCCAGTTCATGTTAGACAGAGTACCTCACTGACTCTCTTCAAGAGACATCTGGACAGCTGCATGTGGACAGGGGCACAGACTGGACAGAGGCATAGTCACATTATTCAATTATGTAAGGTGGTCATAATGTGTCACTACTAAGTCAGAGGCACAATATTTCGTATCTATGCAGTACACATATTACCACTATGAGGGGTGGCAATAGCAATATTCATCAAGGACACCCTCACCTCATGGTTGGTGGCAACACACGATGCATTGTACACCATCCGGGTGCAATTAACCATAGGCAAGACTGCTCTGAAGTTTGTAGCATGTTACAGGCCATCCTCTGAAACTCAGGTACCTCACAGAGCTTTCATGAAAACAGTGGCGGCGATACATGTACCTGCAAACACCATCACACTGGGTGATCCCAACTATCCAAATATAGACTGGGATCAGTACTACAGCCACAACACTCTAGCCACAGGTTCCTACAGTTCATACACTCACATGCCATGGAAGAACTAGTCACCATCCCCACAAGAGGAGACAACATAGTAGATCTCATCATCACAAACATGGGCTCACAATGTTCAACACCAGAGGTATACCCATCATTGGTGAGATCAGATCATGACCTACTCTCAGTGGAAGTCCACATCCCACCTCCACCCCAGATAGAAAAGACCACAGTGCAGAACCTCTCAGAAGCCGACTACACACTTCTAATGACTGTTGTGGTCTCTTTCAAAGCCCCCAAGCCAGCAGACACCATTACCCAAGCCACTGTATCACTTACAACTGCCTTCTACCAGCACCTTCAAGACTGCATGGATGAGGCAATCCCAAACAAAACACAGACTCGTTGTACCAGAGGCAAGCGCCCAGTGTGGTGGACCTCAGCCATAAACAAGCACTACAACACAAGGAAGGAGGTACTACAAGATAGAGCGATATCCGTGGAAGGGTAGACACCCCTGCTCAATATAGGTGAAACACTGAGTTCCCGCATGAAATCATCCAAGGCTTAATATTGGGAGTAAACCCACTAAGGGCTCACGGGACAACAATGAGGCCTTTATAGATATCGTTACACACCTGGGAGGAAACTCCCAGATATGCTCAGAATAGGCTCAGAATGTTGTAAATATCACTGAACCTATAGACATTGCCAACATACTGGCTGACAGGTTCAGTGCAGATTGCTCCACCCACCCCTCCACCACAACTGGAGAGATATGTATGAAAGAGGATTGTAGCCCCCCAAACATCTCAAATGCTCAGGTGGGAACTGCTCTATCCAAGGGAAAGGACGCAGCATCCATGGGACCAGATGGTGTCCCTGGTTTTGTGCTCCATGAACTCACTCAAGAATTCAACCCGCAGTCAGGGCAGCTGTATGATCTTAGCCTCAAGTCAGGATATGTTCCCAAGGAGTGGCATATGTCAATGGTGGACCCACTTCACATGGGGGTGCCTCCACCGACCACGGAAACTACCATCCCATCAGCTTGACAAGCAGGGTCTGCTAAGCTATGGAGAAGATCATAATGGAAGTCATAGATGAGGACATAGGGACTTGCAGACATTAGATCCAACCCAGTTAGGCTTTGTTGAGGGCAGATCATGCCTTTTAAACTTGGTTGACTGTTTCATAACAGACACCAAGGCCATTGACAAGGGCAAGGCACTCCACACAGCCTACCTTGACCTGGCAAAGGCTTTCAACACAATACCCCACTTGGGTATCATTGAAAACATCACCAGCTAAAATGTGAACCCATACATCACAGGATGGGTTGCAAACCGCTACGTGACAGAACAGACAGGTTCAGACTTGCTGGTGCCATGTCACACTCCACAACTGTCACAAGTGGTGTCCCACAGGGCTCAGTCCTGGGCCCACTATTGCTCAGCATCTACTTTTCAGAAGTACAAGCAAACACAGCAGGATTATGGCTGACAAAGTTTGAAGATGACTGCAGACTGGGAACCATAGTTGGACACCCATCTGACACAGACATCCTTCAGAAGGGTGTCATAGTCACGGATAACTGGTGCCAGAGCCATGGCCTTACATTACACACTAAACAATGCATAGCCGCACCCTTTGGGAAGAACAAGGTTACCACTAGTTCCCATGTAGGTGGCAATCCTCTAAGCACACAGGAGGTTATCAGGGACCTGGGCACCCAGGTTGAGAGTAACCTTTGTTTGACACTCACGCTGCCAGGGTAGTTAGGTAGAACTTCTACATTGCCCACCTCATCATGCAGGGATTCACATCTAGATCCAGGGAGGTCATTGTTCCCCTGTACTCTTCACTCATTGGACCATTGATTGAGTGCAATGCCCCATTCAGCATGTATATGACCCGACACCTATGGCAATTGGATGGGCCCACAGATTCCTCGACAGGAGGAGAAAGGGTCTCAAACATATTTCTTATGCTGCCCGACTGGAGGAATTCCAGCTTGATTCCGTGACTTACCGCCTGCTCAGAGGTGACCTGTGCCTGACATCCAAGGCCATGTCCAAACCTGAGTTAATGTACACGCTTCACCTCAAGACCTCTACATCCATCAGAACTACAGTGGCAGGAGATTTAAACCTCAACACAGATATTAATAGGATGTGCTGGAGGGACAGATTCTTCAACCAGAGAGTCCCTATGCTGTGGAACAACATCCTGGTACATGTGAGGCTGAGTACCTCACTGGCTTTGTTCAAGTGAGATCTTAATCAATGGATGGGAGATTGCAGGTATGCCCCAGGGATAACCTCAGTATCACTGCTTGTCAGAGGCACAGCAATATAATGGGCAAATTATCCGTCAGAGTGAAGGTGCGGCAGACTCCACGGAACTCTGGTCTAGGCTTATAAATGCCCTAGGGCAGATAGCCTAGTATGAACCTGTGAACCTGTGAACATAGGCCTGGGGCAGTTGCTGCTATTAGGACAGTGGTCTGCAGCAAGCTATATAGTAGTAGTCAGTTTTAGCCATTGGTGTTTGACCATGGCTAATGCATGTTGCTTCTTGTTGTGGTAACAACAGGGTGTGTGGTTATCCATGCCATTTATTGGTAGTCACCCTCATTTTGTATCTTGTTCCATGTTTTTGCACATGTACATCACTGTATGAGGTGTGACCCTGGTAGTGTCAGGGTGCTGATGTGCGCTTTGACCCTGTTTTCTATTACAGCACTGATATGTGCATTCCTATACTGTGTGCATTTACACTGCACACATCTTGCTGTTTATACCTTTGGCATTGGGTAGCATTACATCTAGGTTCCTATCCCTTGTGATAGCTATGAGGTGGGTTTGTGTTTTTGTGGTTTATGATTGGTGAGGGTGGATGTTAGTCATGGTCCTCAGGTGTGCATATGATACATGGTATTACATTACTTAACACATGGCATTCATACCTCGGATGGTGCTGCAGGGCTGCCTCTGTCGGATGCACATACTACACTCCCTGTACATTTGGAAGCAGGTTGTGTCATGTTAGGCATCCCTGTTACTGTATGAGTGAGTCAGAGTGGGTATCAGTCCCAGTGTTCCTACTGACCAAGCATATGTGCTATGCTGCCTCTTTGCCAAGGCCAGGGCATACTGGGCACGCCTCCTTCTGCCTACTGGGACAAGGTCAGGTTGTTCCTCCTCCAAGTCACCCCTGCCTGTGGTGGCCTTGGCAATGGTGGGATGTTTGGCCCAGCCCTGTGCTGGTCCTGCTGCAGCTGTTTCCGCGAGGATCATATTATGTAGCATAGCACATATCATGATCATTTGGGTACATGTAGTTGGTGTGTACTGCAAAGCTCCACCAGACGGTCCAGACACCGAACCGTGACTTGAGCAGCCCAAACACACGCCTATGATATTGGCGGTTTGTGCGGTGCCTCATTATGGCATGCTCCTGTTCGGGTGTGTGTGCATTTCTGATGGGTGTCATCAGCCACGGCTCAAGTGCATAACCAGCATCCCCCACTAGGTGTCCGTGTGGGAAGTCCCCATTGGCAAATGATTGGTACAGCTGCGACAGATGCCAGATGTGGGAATCGTGGTAGCTACCAGGGCAGCCAGCACACACATTCATTATTATGCCCTGGGCATCACACACGACCTGGCAGTTGATGGAGGGGTATCCCTTGCGGTTAATGTAGACTCTACCCCGCCACCAGCTGGTGCCTTGATGCGTATAAAAGGCAGTCTATTGCACCCAGCACCTCAGGGTATCCCGCTATTTGCTGGAAGAGACGATATTGCTGGCCACAACCTCACGGTCACTAGGGACATATATATGATCACTGACATGTGGTGACATGGCATCCAGGAACTGGTGCAGTACCCTGGAGGCTGATGCCTGTGATATCCCCATCATATCGCCAGTTGGTCTCTGAAAGGTACCTGTTGCTAGTATTCTTAGGCCAGCACATACCTTGGTTTCCACTGGGATGGGTTCCCTCTGTTGGTTCTGTGTGTGAGGCGTGGCCTGCACAGCTCAACAATCTGCTGCAGGAGCTCTCTGTCCACTCTATAGCTTCTACTATCTCCAGCTCATGTAACCCATGGTAGGTGACCCTAGGCCTGTATACTCTTCTCCTTCTCCTCACTCTGGGTTGTCTGTCAGCATCTGCATTATCACCACCCTCCGCAATTCGCCTATGTCTGATTATAACAGCTATGGCAGCCCCTAGCATTTCTGCTCTGAGTTCAGCTTTTTCAGGTTTCAACTCTGATAGCTTAGTTTCTGGCAGTATCTCTTGTGAGAAACAGCCTGCACTGCTCTTTGTTGTGTTTTAAGTGCTGGGTTGGGCTTCTAGTCTGCCTGTGTAATTGCCTGCTTCTAATTGTTTCCACCAATTAACTTTAGTAGTATCTTCTGGCAGTTTCCTGTATTTTGGTTGTTTCCTATTTCCTCTCTGTTTCCTGAGGGGGAGCAATGTGCACACCGCTTACACACGCCACAGTAACTTAAACGCTGTACACATCCCTACACGGTGTTACACGCCAAGACACATCCTTACACGGTGTTAGCTAGGCTGATTCATGCTAAAACGCCACAAGACACTGCCTTACACACGCAGACGCCACAAGAAACCGCTGTAAACAGTTTGCAACACGCCCCACAAGTAGAACCTGCCTTACACGCGCGCACACGCCACAAGATGCACGTATTTCAAGAAACTTAGAGTGTAGGGATAGCGTATGCCCTCAATTTCTTGACATTCCCAGTGTTCTGTTGGGACACACCTCCCTCCCTGATGTCTGTCTGTCATCTCTACCTTACATTGCCCTCCAATCTGGTACATTTCTTTCTATCCTTCCCACCCATGTTGTCACCTTCCTCTTTTTCTGTTCCTCCCCCCTCTCTAACTCTTACACGACTCAGAAAGTGCTCATTACTTATGTGGCAGTGTGATTCAGTATTGTAAGCCTCATTTACATAGGATTGCCTAGTAATGCTTAGTTACATATCTTACACGGAGCTTCCCCTTGACAACCACTAAACGGAGGCCATATTGTTTTTGCTCTGCAAGTCCCTCCATTGACATTTCATGTAATACATAAATCCCACAATTGTGGGCTTATAAGCTTCGGTTTTCAGTTTTAGGTAGCGCACTCGCTTATGCTGGTGTGCTTACAGTTAAACACATAAATCCAGTGAAAAAAAAAAAAGTTATATAACTTTTTTTTTCAACACTTTTTCATGCCAATGGCCACATATTTGGCCATTGGCATGCTTAATGTTACAAATGCACTTTATTTGGAGCTGACATAGTCGCTTTTAATTTTGCAGAAATGTACTCAGTTGTCAGCTGAGTACATTTCTGTAGTTAACACGTCCGCTACACGGACTGGTTTGGCTTGTGGATCGCCACATACCTCATTTGCATATCTTGGAGCTGCAAATGAGGTATTGAGCATTTGACGCCACTGCGGTAAGAGACGTGTTAGCTGTCTCTTACACGGAGATTTGGGCTGTTGCTGAATCAGGAGGCTTACACGGAGGCTTACACTACTCTTGAACTCCGTGTAAGCCTTCCTGAATCTGGCCCAATGTTCCAGTTTTGAGTACATCAACAAAAAAGACTAATAATCATTATGATTGTATTTAAACAGATAAACAATGTTTCCTTTTGAGTAAGTCAACAAAAAGGAGACTAACACATATTTTTTTATTATTGCAGTTAAATAGTTCTGAGTATTTAGATACAGCTTTTTTAATTACATTGAAAAAAATTGTTTGCATTAAGGTTCCATTGAACCTCAAAGCAGAATTTAGAATTTAAGAGACATTTTCCACCTGATGGCACAGTTAAAGGGCATGGTCCATCAGAAAGGATAGATGTACATTGTTTATTACTGTATTATAATTAATTGCTTTAATACAAACTTGTCATTATTATATCAGAAGTAGCAGCAAAAATATTATTAAAGTGTGTTAGGATTAAGTTGATACATCTTTCAGTTAATCTTATACATTGAATTCTATGATCAATATTTTTTTTTGCGAAGACTGGTTTATGAGGTAACAAGATAGTGTGATTAATGCAGTGGCTGAGGCATATAGGACTTAAATAGCATGAATATATTTAGCAGGTAAAACATACTTTGCTTGGATTATAAAATGAAAACAAAAATTAACACAATCAAAATCTTTAGCTTCAAGAACAAAGACAGCATGATTATAGGAAGTATAAGTGTTGGGATATAGGGTTGATTCCAACATAATACTATAACCTTATGTTTACCTAGATTCCATGACTTCTGATTGAAATTTAGGAATATCTTGAATAGCTACAATCTAAAATCTTGTAGTTGAGATAGAAGCAAAAATGCTGAGATAAAGATTAACAGTAAGAGCTAGTTCAATGTTTTTTGCTAGTGAGAGACCAAAATTAGGTTTTAAGATGAAAATTGTATTAGCTAGATATAAACATGTATTAGATCCCCATAAGATCAAATATGTTTAAACACCATTAATAATAATTCAGGAGCTAGGCAATGTTTTCAATAAAAAGAGTTGTAAGATCTATTCAGATTTAGAGCTTTACCTTGCTTAAGAGATGCAGTAGTATCTATTACTTCTTGAGGAGAGAAGTCATTGCTTATTTGGGGATTGTGTTTGCTACAAAATTATTTAAACAATTTGTGATATCCTTCATAATGATATGAGAATTAGACGATGCATAAATATCAGGCTAAGTGTTGTTAAAAATAACATTTCTTTATGGATGAGTAAATATTTTTTTTTATTTAGTTAAAGTTATATTATTTGAAATGTCATATAATTTAAGTTAGGATGATTAATAATTTTGAAGAAATAGCAGCTTATCCTGCATATTTAGCTTCTACATATGCTTTAGGGAGAGACTGATTTGGATACATGAATTTCTTTAAACTGGTGCTGAAAATAAATTATTTAATCAGATCATTGCAGCTCCTTGTCCAGTAAAGATCTTTGCTTTTCTAACAAGGAAATAATTTCCTTATTGCATTTTTAATATGTGACTTTACTGTCCTCTAATTGTTGATTTGAACACAGCCTATCTAGTATCATATGGACTGTTTCTTTTTTGTTTATTATTATTTTTTTGACATTTTCACATTTTTGGAGTGTTTTATGTGTTTTTTTTTTGTGGTTGTTCTGTATGCTAACTGTACCTCTCACTTTTGATAACTTCAGCCATCAGACTTACTGTTGGGGATAATGCAGGACTTATAATTGGTGTGTTGATTCCTTTATTGAATCAGTGTGTGTATAATGTTGAATATTAGTCACTTACCATTGTATAATATTAAATTTAATAGTAATAAAAACATAAAATTATTCACTGCTCAATATTTGTTACATTTTTACAGTGCAAACCTGGACAAGGCAATCATACTGAGAATCCATAATTCTCATTATACATAGACTCTGGTTCAGAACTGTCTTCTGGATCCTGCAGATTTTGTAATTTTACCAGAGGTGTAACTGGCTAGTGTCTCCTCCCCTTAAGCATCATGTTGGGGAGCAAAATAAACTTTTCTCCTTTTAAACTGTATTCCACACATGGAGTGCTACAGTGCTTCATTGAAGACCAGTCAGGATGTGCCTAGCACTTTGCACCCTGGACAGCTGCCCTCCTTCACCCCACTCTAGCTACACCTTTGACTTTTACACTGAATTATAGTGACTATCCGCACAGTTTTGTTTTATCATAGTCAGTAATCTTGACTAAAGACAAAGATTTTGAATGTAAAGTATACTGATAATGGGATGTGACCCAATCAGTGGTGTGTCTATGTATCTTATCTAAAGGAATTACTTGTTATGTTTACAGTGTCAGAACTGCAACACCAGTGGAAGCCCCTGGCATGTGGATAGAACCCTTAACCTTCTAATCTTCCTAATCAAAACAGAGTGCACTACTCACAACAATAACTAATGTAACATGGTATATTATATTAGAATATGCTGTATTAATTTTTACCCTACATAACAATGCATTTTGTTAGTAAAACACATAACATGTAAGAACATAAATCCATATTGCCTAGTAGAACTAGGTTATATTCTAATGTCTTGACCATATTTTTAGTAAATGAATACTAAATAAATGACTAGATTAGGACAGGTAGAGATTGCCCTGTCATACTACTGTCATACATTTGAATTCTACTCTTGACTTTGACATTATGTTTGAAAGTACCAGGATAGCAGGTCAACATAAGAAAATGGCCAGCTTAAAAAATGCAAACATGATATTTTTGAAAGCTCCATGTATGGTTTAGTGCTGCACCTAAAAACATTCTAAGTCCTAGTGAGTCATAGGTTCATTGGTGGTGACTAGGTAAATGGTTCCTAGGGGATCTTTTTAAGCTTAGCCTCATTTCCCAAATGTATCCGGCAGGTTGATTCTCTAGGGTTGTTTTATGGGGTATAGACAGACTTGGGCATGGGTAGTCAAGCATTGACAGGCTGTCTCTAGCTATTATTGCATTTTTACTATTTCTTTTCACAATTTTCCCACTTATGTACCCTATTCCTGTTGTGCTTTCAAATTTGGAGGCTTCTGAGATGTCCACCCCTACTATATACCTGGCCTTAGAAGCTCCTCCCAGTCTTATCATCTTAGCTCATCTTACTGAGTACTGACTGATAAACTAGGATGGCCCTCTGCTTAAACTGTTAATGCACTTTGTAATTGCCCTAAGGTGTGTGTGTGTGTGTGTGTGTGTGTGTGTGTGTGTGTGTGTGTGTGTGTGTGTGTGTGTGTGTGTGTGTGTGTTCTTCATTAGTGGCTTGTCTGCCTTTGAAACTGACTTGTAATTACTTTTAGCTAGTTGTTAGACTTGTTTTGGTACCTTTTCTCTTTTGGCTAATTATAGTGTGTTTTTATATAAGAAGACTGAGTCTGCAATTCTAGTAGGAGTAGAAAGGTAGCCTGGTCTGACTGAGTTAGAAAACACACAGGTGGCCTTAAAGTGACAATTACTTGTTCTAGATAGTTGAGATCTTTTCACTTTTGCTGGCTCACAGATAGTACCCAAGAAGTCAGGATTGGTGAGACCACCTCCACCAAGAGACCAGTCACCAGTGGAGTACCCAAGGGCTCTGTGTTGGGCACCCTCCTATTTGGTATTTACTGCTTGAAAGTCAAGGTTAAAGACAAAGGTCACTGGCTCACCAAGCTTGTAAATGACTGTAAATTGGGAGCTATCACAGATTTCCCCAATGACACTAGTACCTTACAAGAGGGTCTAACACAAACAAACAAATGACTGGTGCCAAAGCCATGGATTAAAACTCATTGAGAAGAAATGCATTATAGTGCACTTTGGAAAATCATCTACCCAAGCTAATTACACCATCAATAAAACAGAGATGTAGTTAGGGATCTGAGAATGTATGTAGACAGTAATCTGGCCTTTGACCAATATGTAGCCAATATCGTAAGAAAATCATTCTATGTGACCCAGCTCATAAGCTAGGGTATGAAATCCAGGCCCAAGGAAGTTATAGTACCACTCCACTCAGTTCTTATTAGACCCACCATTGAGTACAGTGGCCACTTTGTCTTGTGCCTAACCAGGCACTTGCAACAGTTAAAATGCCCTTAAAGGTTCCTCAAAAGGATAATCCAAGGTATGATACCCTGTCCCATACAGGTCACCTTAAGGCTCTATCTCTGTAGTCAGTCTCCTACAGGTTACTGAGAGGAGATCTATGCCTGGCATATAAGGCATCCTCGCATCCAGCACTGATGGATCCTTTGCACATCCACAAAACCAACAGCACCAAAAACACTAGATCCAAGGACCTGAACTTTGCCTGTGACATAAACATAACATGCTGGAGAGACTGATATGTGTCTCAAAGGATCCCAGCACTGTAGAATAAGCTTCCCATCCATGTGAACCATAGCTCATCCCTGAACCGATTCAAACAAAACCTTAATCATTGATTGGGTAATCACAAATTTATTGCTGGCCTGTCCCCATGTCTTTAATGGACAGAGGTCAACAGTAAATAAATGAATTCCCAACTAGCATACCACCCCCCTTTAAGCTGCCTCCTTGTTAACATACCCCAACATATAGGTGTCCAAGGTACTTGAGGAAAAATTGTTTTGGGTTTCATGGTTATGCTTATAAAGGCTCTGGTGGTCATTAGCCTAGTATAAAGCTAAGAACCTATGAACCTATTAGAGACGTAGGTGCCAGACCAGAGGTAAATTTCCTTTCTCCCATCCAAGTGTCCAAGTTTCACTTGACTTTGGTTAGAAAAGAGCTCTGCTTGACATAGATGGGAAGCCTCTTTCAGGGAAGGGGTAATCTCTGAGACACATACCTGTCCATCAAGCATGAAATTTTTTTTTTGCAAGTGAGGTTAAGGTCCCTCTGTCGGATAATTCTGATGCTAGTTTTTTTGCAGATGTGCATCAGGTTCATCAAAGTGGGATCAGAGGATGCCTTGTAAGCCAGGCATAGATCATCTCTCAACAACATGTAGGATACGGAATACAGTGACAGTGCTTTGAGATGTTCCACATTGGGGATGTTGTTAATGCCCTGCATTTTTTTTTTTTTTTTTTTTGTGAAGAACCTCTATGGGCACTCTAGTTGCTTCATATGCCTGATCAGGCATCTGCAAACTTGGTCAGCCAGAGGGCTTAACATTGACCTTGATCTTGACCTCAGAGAAATAGATATCAAAAATGAGCAGCCACAACATTGAGCCCTGAGGGACTCTGCTAGTAACTGACCTCTTTGTGGTAGTAGACTCCCCTATCCTAAATTATTGGGTTCTATCTGTGAGCCAAATGGTTATCCAGTGGACAACATAGGGGTTTATTCCTGATTTTGTGAGTTTGTCAACAAAGCCTGAATGAGGTGTTGTGTTTAAAGCTTTGACCAAGTCAAGGCAATGTAGACAGTATGCCCTGTTTTTTTCCTCATCCCTTTCTTTAGTGACTTTCTCAAAAAAATCCATCAGGTGGAGTGGGCATGGCATGCCCTTGATGAAACCAATCCAGGGTGTATTCAAGGAATGAAGGTTTCCTGTGTTATTATTTATCATTTTCACAATAATTCTTTCCTGGCTTTGCATCTGAGGCTAGTCAGATGTATGGGTTTGTAGTTACCTGGGTCTGTAGATGGCACCTAGAAATAATCACGGCAGTGGAGAAGAAGCATCTGTCACTGTGGAATGAGCAGGCCAAATTGACGGCAGCTGTTAGAGAACAGCAAGATTTTCTGTGAGATGACCAGATAAAAATGGGGACCTGATGAGATGTCATGGAAAATCCAGGGCATTATAAATCCTCTGGTCCATAGGCATTACAGAGGAAATTAAAGGAGCATCTGCATGGAGCTTCCTGAGAAAAATGCTGCTGTAATGGATGACCTTGTCTGAGATGGCCTAATGGAATATACTAACAGAGCTCACAGAGCAGTATATAAGAGTGATGGAAAGATTAATGTGCAAAGGGGAGGCCTGAGACACATTACCTGTAGGTTTCTGTCTTACAAGAGAAAGGCCTAATATCTGTAAATTACCAACAGAAATAGGAGAATCCCATTGTGTTAAACAGTGGCCAGGTTGTTTCAGTGCTGTCCACAGAAACTGTTTATAAAAAATTGTGCATATTATAATGTAAAAAAGTTAAGTTCAAAAGCAGAAACAAAGGGCTTGTCTAGTTATCCATATTGAGAGCAGAATGACAGAATAGGGTACAGCTTCTGCGGAACCCTGAGGAAGTGAACTGGCAATGAAGCACAAAGTCAGATTTGGACCTTTGATCATGCTGACGACAGAGTCAGCAAATGGCTTAACTCATTAATATTTACCAGCACTTAGTTGGCAAGGTGCCATATGCTTCATTGTTGGCAGGCTGAAAAGCAAGGAAACCTAAGTCACAATCAGATTTCAATGTTTGGTATCTTTTAAATTAAACAAGTAAAGCACATTTTTGTGTTACTTGTTTAATTTAAATAATTGTTTCATATTTACATAGCTTTGAAATGTTTGAAATCTTTTAAATTAAACACTTAAATATTTTTCCATATTTAAGTTGCTTAATCTTGGCACTGCATACCATAAATTCATCATTGCAATTAAGCCATGTTGTAACAATAGCTTTCTGTATAGTGTGCCTTTAAAGCACTATAAATGTGAATGAGACAAGGCAGCCCACATACCTAGAGCTGAACACAACACAATCAATGCTATAGGTGTGATTATGTTGATGTACTCTCATAACAGAAGATTGGAATGGACTTTTAGTAATATATCTCTCTAAGGAACACAGCTATCACTGGTATACTGCTTGCAGCATCACCATAGGGAAAGTATTAGGAATGTGCACAAAAATATTTGTAGTGCACAGTGAGGAAAGAGAGAGAAAGAAATTGTTCTTGGTGTACTTCAACAAGAGTAGTGATTTTGTGGTCTAAAAATTCTGCATGAGTAACCAGGAGAAATCATAGATTGCTATAGGATGATAAACCAACTGAAAGAGTAATGTCTTAATGAACACCGGGACAACAAACTCTTTAGAGCTGACAGAAAAGGCAATTAGTCGGTGGAGGATGTTAATACTCTCCAAGAAGAAACTGCATATCAATATATAATAATATATACTACATATACAAATACAAAAATAGTATATCTGGTGAACAGCCATAATAATGAAATTTAAGTAGCAGCATGTAAACTACGAATCAACAACAATCCGTAAACAGCATACCGGTTTCACTTACTAGTATCATCAATGCAATAGTGGGCACGCTTGGTATAATGGACTTAAACAGCCACTTAAAGAAGCCATTCAAAACATTTACAAAAACATAAATAACTAACATTAATGGCCACCCAAAATCCCCTAAAGGTGCTTACTTAAACCTAAATACAATAATGGTAAAATACACTAAATTATTTATCTACCAGTATTCATTAAGACCATACTTATACATTGCCCCCAAATTTATAATCCAGAGTTTACTGGTAGATAAATAGTTTAGTGTATTTTAAACCCCGTCCCAAATACTCACCCCCCCTATTGATCTCCAATATTTCAGACCCATCTCCATACTTTGGCCCATTAGAAAAAAATCAAAATGATACTTTATAATCAGATTATGGAATATAGCATTTTTTTATGGATTAGTGGTGCAACTTCAACATAGTTTCTTCAATGGTCATAATACTGTTACCATTCTGTCTGCTGCCATTAACTTTATCTACAGCAACATGGAAAAGAAACACTGTTGTGCATGTATTTTTATAACTCTAAAAAGTGCATTTGAAGGAATGAATCAACTCCCATTAAAAACTGCAGAAATTAGGCTTTAGTATTAATGTGAAATACTGGTTCTCAAACTACCTGTCTAGTAATATCTTCATTTTTTAAGTAGTGACCAACTCTCCTCCACATGGTCATTTTCAAGTGTAATCCTTTTCTCTGTTGCCATTAATCATATCACTGATTCAGTCCCCCATAATTCTCTTGAACTGCATGCTGATGGCATCTGCCTATATCATGTCTCTCACTCTAGCAATGAAACCATGACAATTATTGGTGATCTTTGACTGGCATACAGGGCATCCCTGGGCCCTGATTTAGTCAAGCATTTACACACACATAAAACAAACAGCATTATAATGACTAGATTAAAAAAAAAACTAAATTTTGCTTGAGGTATAAATAAGACATATTGGAGAGACAGATATGTTCCTCAGAGAATTCCCATTGTCAGGAACAGGCTTATCATCCATGTGAAGCAGAGTTCCTCCCTATCCTTATTTAAGCACAGCTTAGACCAATGGATTGGTACTCAGAAATTCACCCCAATCTGATGCCTATGTCATCGATGAAAAGAGGCTGCTAGTAAATCACCCCATATAAAAATCAAATTTGTGGGTCACATTTGGGCTGCACAGCTAGGCTTATAAGGCCCGAGTGCTTGTTAGCCTAGTATACACCTATGAAACTGTTTGCAGTTACTTCAGTAACAATAATCTTCATGTGGATCATGAAATGTCTACTGTTATTGTATTTGGTACCACACAAAAAATAAATGCTTTTAACGCTTTTAACAAATAAGAGCAAGTTAGCACCACAGTCCTCTAATTTATACATTATACTTCTTAACACACTTCATACTGAATAAGTAGTTGAAAAAGCAATCTTACAGCTTAAAGCATGTTGCTCCATTACAAACCATTTCACCCTTCGATCCACGGCTTCATTAGATATGTTCATCCCAAGATTAAAATATGGTCTAACCTTAGCTGTTCTTAACTCATCACATAACACAAAACTGTTATAGACCACTTTAAATAAAATTTGCCATTCTTATTAATTTATCACCCCACAGACAACTTCACTGTGCTATTCCAAAAAGGCTAACATGATCCCTATAACCACTGCAGCAACCTTCTTTATAACACGCTTCACTTTTAAACTCAGTGGCAGATATTGCCTCTTCATCACTTATAAATGCTGCCTAAATTATGTACTCATAACCTCAGTGGCATCCATAGTAGTAATACCCCCTTCTGTAGACCACAGTTTACTATTTGATGAAAATGTTTTTATGAGGTAGTCATCACTAACTAGAACAGCCTGCTACAAGAAGCTAGAAGTGAGCTACAACAAGCTCAGAGAGAAAATAAACAAACACCTTATTAATATTTAATGCATGCCAGCTTTTCAGGGAAGATGGCTAAATTCTTCACCCTTTCTGTATCCACTCCTCTTATCACTTAAAAACTTTTTACTAATTCAGTCTCTAGTATGGAGACACTATATGTGTGACATGCATATGTATATAAAATTATTCTTATTCTTCTTAAGTTGTACTCCGTTTTTGCTGTTATACACTGTTCTCAGAGGATCATAGGATGTTACTAGGCTAGTGGCCCTGGGGTCCTTACAAGCCTAGCCAAGAGTTTATCCACAAAAAATAAACCTCAGTCAGCACCTGCGACTCCTGTCAATGAGGGACACAGGTGGAACCCCTGGGACAAATATGTGGTTTCCCATCCACTCATCAAAGTTGCACTTGAAGAGGGTCAGAAAGGTACTCTGTTTGCCATGTATGGGAAGTCTATTCCAGAGTTAAGGCAGCCTGTGGGAGACAAACTTGTGTCTCCAGCAGGTTTTGTTGATGTTGCATATTAGATTTAGGCCTTTTAAGTGGGTACTGTGCAAGGATTTAGACTTACAGATATGGAGCATCTCTAGTAGGACAGGGTCTGATATTGCCTTGTAGGTGAGACACAGATCACCTTTGAGCAATCTGTGCAATAGTGAGTAGAGGGATAGTGATTAGAGCCTGTCTGCATAGGACAGGTGTTGGAGTCCATGAAGTCTCTTTGCGAGGAAATATGGCCTTTCCAGTTGGTATAGGCATTTGGAGATGTACATGCCAAATGGGGTGTTATACTCAATTATTGACCTAATGAGGGAGGAGTACAGAGGGGTAACAACCTCCTTTTTTCTGGATGCTATCCCTTTATGTATGAGATGAACTAAGTAGAAGCCTTTTCTGACTACTGCCGCTACCTGATGCTCGAATGTGAGATTGTTGTCAACCTGAGTACCCAGGTCTTTCACCGCAGGTTGTGTGCTTAGGGGGTTGCCATTGATATGGTAATCAGGAGGGGCCATGTTTTTGCCAAATGGTATAATAATACATTTTTTTTGTGTTTAACATAAGGCCATGACTTTGGCACCAGACATTTGTTGCTGTGAGACCCTCTTGCAGTATGTTAACATCATTTGGGAAGTCAATGACAGCACCCAATTTAGAGACATTTGCAGGTTTTGTCAGGGACAGGTCTTTAGTCTTTGCCTGGACTTATGAGAAGTAGATGCCAAACAGTAGGGGTCCTAGGACAGATCCCTGGGGAACACCACTAGTGACAGGTCTGCTGTCTGAGGTGGAGACACCTATTTTGACCTTGTGGATCCTATCAGTGAGCCAGTTGGACACCCACCTGATGAGACAGAGATTTATGCCAAATTGTGTTAGCTTTTTGATGATGCACGAGTATGGGATTGTGTCAAAGGCCTTGGCCAAGTCAAGATAAGCTGTATGTTCTGACATTCCCTCATTCAGGATCTTGATGACAGTCTCAAAGAAGTCAACTAGGTTCAACAGGCAAGATCTGCCTTTGATGAATCCAAGGTGGGTGGGATCAAGTGCTTGTAGATTGCTTATGTCCTTGTTTATGAGATCCATAATAATACACTCCATGGCTTTACAGATCAGACTTGTCAAACTAATGGAGCAATAGTTTCCAGGGTCAGTAGTGGCACCATCTTTGTGCAAAGGGATGACAATGGCAATTCTCCACTCTGCTGGAATGAAGCCTGTACTTAGGCTGTGGTTGAATAGGGTGCTTAATGGTGAAGCTAGTTCTTGCTGGAGATGGTGCAGAATACAGCCTGGGATACTATCAGGTCCCATGGAAGCTGTGTTCCTTGCCTTGGATAGGGCCTTTAACATGTGATCTATGGAGGCGATGTGAGGTGCAGGACAAGTATCAGGGATGTTGAATGGGCCTTTGGGGGGATGGGGGGTGAAGTTTGCACTGAACCTATCTGCTAGCAGGTTGGCTAAGTCAACAGGATCAGTGTAAATGGTACTGTTAAGTACTAATTTTGAACAAACTGGGGTTTGCCATGGAAGTTCCTGATGTAACTGAAGTAGGCTTTGTGATTTCCTTTTGTTTTGGAGGCTAGTTTCAATTCATAATTGGCTTTGGAGATTTTTAGAAGTGATCTAATTTGCTTGTTGAGTCTGAGGAGGGAGTTTCTCCAATTTGGAATTTATTCCTTTTTTACCCTTGGACGGCAGTGTCTTCCTTTTGTTGTAAAGCCTGTTGATAGAGGATGTCCACCTGACAGGTTTGTGTTTCTTTGAGGAGCTCTGTTGGGTATGGCTGAGTCCATGCAGTTGTGCAGGTGCAGTACATCTATACTTTATTCACTCCTCATTCTCTCTCTCTCATCACTCACATCACTCACATTTTTTATTCTTCTCCCTGATATCTTCTTTCTCTCCCTTTTGCATAGTCGTTACATTTCCCACTCTATATACACTACTTATTTCTAACTGGTAACATTATAACTTGGTCCCACAAAGCTATGGTATGTGTCATTTACACTTGAAAATTTAACTGTTTGCTTCCAGACATGATGGTTTACCATTCATTTTATTATGACATTTGTAAATCTTCCATATTCACTTATTTATTTACTTATTTTCAGTGTATACATACTGCTTACTTAAACATCTGTCTTTACTCTCAGTGATTGTTACTTGCTCTATAATCTCTTTATATTGTTTCTGTCTTTGGCATAGGACAGGGCTAAAAGGGGTCCTTGGACCAGCCCACCAACCTGGCTAAAAATTAAATACTTAATAAATAAAGTATACAAAAGTCCAGTTCAACAGATCAAAAGAGCATGTATGTAGCCAGGTGAAACCTTATTGCCAAAACCTTTTCAGAAGATCAAAACAGGAATGTCACAAACTTCCAGTAGCAGATGTTTTACTAGGCTATGACTGCCTAGTTCACAGACTGAAGAGGTGAGTTTTACTTTTGTTTTCCACCTTACCTGTTATCTTTGAGTTTGTATAGTCTTGAAGTAAGTATGTTTAGAAATCAGGGTATGAGGGCTTGTCCTAAAATCAAGGGGGCAATGTCAGGGGCGTGCCTCTTGCAAAAAAAATGTGTTTTGTGACTTCAACAGCTTGATCTGCTAAGGCTTTAAACATTTAATTTAGATTAACTGCATGCTGCCAAATAACACATGATTAATCATTCTAAAACCCATGTAGCCAGGCAAACTCATTATTTCTAGTGAGCACTTTTTTCTTTCTTACCTCATATAAACATTATGGTTTACAGAGAAGAGAGTATAATTAGCTGTCTAAATCAATGGTTCACAAATGGTGTGGCTAGTCTGCCTGGGGAGGTTCAGGCCTGTTTAAGAAGAAAAATTAGTCTGAAAATGTTATATACATAAAACATTATAATTATTCAAAATTCATTTTATGTGGGACCAGGTTAAATGCAGAGGGATTTTAACTACTGAATATGTATATTTGTTTCAACTTAATGGTAAAAGAATAATGTATTAAATCAAAAAATGAGTAATTCAGTTGTATTAATTTGTTAATCCAGAAAACGAAATGGAGTCCACTGGCAAGTATATACCAACGCAGAATAGTAAAAAACGTCCTTTATTAGAATAAAAACGATTATCAGTATTCACCAACGTAAAATAATAAGCACTTTCGTCTCCAATTATACAATCCAGGAGACTTCATCAAACAAGAATTGAACATTAAAACAGAGTTTAAATACTAAAAATACTGAAAATCTCCCTCCCAAATTACATAATTTCCTGGTAGAGCACTAAGTTCTAGTTAAAGAAGCAATGTATCTTCCTGGCAAAGCACAAAGTTCTAATTAAAGAAACAGTGTATCTAAAAGAACATTGAGCTGAAAACCATATACAAGTGCAAATCACATGCTTAAAATAGTAATAAATAATAAATAAATAACTAATATATATTGGCAGTACTCTAATAAATATAAACCACAATAATTGTTCATGTGCAATCATGCAACTGCAACTGCCAACAAAAGATAAACAAATGCACAATAAACATGGAATTCTAAATTAGGTTCCATATAACAAAATATTGGCAGCTTTGTAAAAACACGCCCTAAACTCATATGACAGAATTTAGCAACTGTCATAAAAATGTGCTACACAGTTTAAATGCTCATGTTACATAGGTTATAACTGTTTTTTTTTAAAATATATATTTTTAATACAGTGAGACAACTAAATGGGAAGAAATTCGGGCTATCAAAATATATATACTAGAATGCCACCACCTTCTGCGATGGTCTAAGAAGCCGATGCTTAAATATATAAACATAAACCTTATCTCATATAATACAACAATATGTAAACCTAATAAATACCAACTAAATAAATAACTAATAGTTAAAAAATAACTAAATAGTTAAAAGGTGCATTTCCATTAGTCTCTACCTAATGCTTTTATTTTTAGCAAACTACTAATGGAAATGTAATCATTTAAGCCTGGCAAACACGCAGCATTCAAGCACAACTGCCAGGCTAGTTCCATTTTTTCTAAATAGTATGGCCAAGCACCACCCCTAGTGGAATACACCATACTTTCCAGTATAAAAAATTTAAAATAGTGTTCTGGGTATATATTAATATGTTTGGCTAATGCATTATGGTTGTGGCCATCACAAATAACCCTAAGGTGCTCACCCATTCTATTCTTCAACTTTTGTTCAGTTTTGCCAGTGCAAAAACATGAGCAAAGTACACATAGGGCACAGTACACAATTCTCTCCATGTTACAAAAGAATTTACCACTAATCCAAATGTTCATTCCATTGATTTCTACAACTTCAGCTTCAAGTATATTGCTACAAAACTTGCATCTTCCACATTTATACATATGTCCCCTACTTTGTTTTGGTGCATGATGTTCAAATATATTTTTCAAACAACAGACTTTCCTATATACACAAATCGGACCTTCCCCAAGAATATTTACCATATCCTTGTCATTTCGTATGAATAACCAGTTCTTATTTAATATATTTTTAATGTTATATGCATCCCTACAAAAAGTAGTTATAAAACTATTCTGATATTATTTATTAATTTCAGCCACCTTATTGTCAGTAAGGTTTACAGGACCTAAGTCAGGTAAAACTAATGACTCATTAGTACTAAATTCTATTCTCCCAACCTCTTTAATTTTCAGAATAGGTACAAAGTGACCTTCTTGTCTCTTATTAACAACTTCATTCATTATTTGATCAATTAATTTCACTGGATATTTCCTTCTAATGAACATCTGTTTAAGAATGTCGCATTCTGCTAAAAATGTATTCCATTCAGTAGTCATCCAGGCTACATGCACAAATTGTCCCTTAATTACAGCCCATTTTTGGTGAAATGGATGACTACTACTAAAATGCAGAAAACTGTTTGAATATGTCTTCTTATGAAATATTTTAGCAACAAAATAATTTAATGCTTCATTCTTTGTTAACAAAATGTCTAAATAAGAAATGCTGTCATTACCTATTGAGTGTGTACATTTTAAAAATGCATTTCTTATTTAGACGTTTTGAACATCATGCACCAAAACAAAGTAGGGGACATATGTATAAATGTGGAAGATGCAAGTTTTGTAGCAATATACTTGAAGCTGAAGTTGTAGAAATCAATGGAATGAACATTTGGATTAGTGGTAAATTCTTTTGTAACATGGAGAGAATTGTGTACTGTGCCCTATGTGTACTTTGCTCATGTTTTTGCACTGGCAAAACTGAACAAAAGTTGAAGAATAGAATGGGTGAGCACCTTAGGGTTATTTGTGATGGCCACAACCATAATGCATTAGCCAAACATATTAATATATACCCAGAACACTATTTTAAATTTTTTATACTGGAAAGTATGGTGTATTCCACTAGGGGTGGTGCTTGGCCATACTATTTAGAAAAAATGGAACTAGCCTGGCAGTTGTGCTTGAATGCTGCGTGTTTGCCAGGCTTAAATGATAACATTTCCATTAGTAGTTTGCTAAAAATAAAAGCATTAGGTAGAGACTAATGGAAATGCACCTTTTAACTATTTAGTTATTTTTTAACTATTAGTTATTTATTTAGTTGGTATTTATTAGGTTTACATATTGTTGTATTATATGAGATAAGTTTTATGTTTATATATTTAAGCATCGGCTTCTTAGACCATCGCAGAAGGTGGTGCTGTTCTAGTATATATTTTGATAGCCCAAATTTCTTCCCATTTAGTTGTCTCACTGTATTATAAATATATATTTTTAAAAAACTGTTATAACCTATGTAACATGAGCATTTAGACCATGTGTAGCACATTTTTATAACAGTTGCTAAATTCTGTCATATGAGTTTAGGGCGTGTTTTTACAAAGCTGCCAATATTTTGTTATATGGAACCCAATTTAGGATTCCATGTTTATTGTGTATTTGTTTATCTTTTGTTGGCAGTTGCATGATTGCACATGAACAATTATTGTGGTTTATATTTATTAGAGTACTGCCAATATATATTAGCTATTTATTTATTATTTATTACTATTTTAAGCATGTGATTTGCACTTGTATATGGTTTTCAGCTCAATGTTCTTTTAGATACACTGTTTCTTTAATTAGAACTTTTTGCTTTGCCAGGAAGATACATTGCTTCTTTAACTAGAACTTAGTGCTCTACCAGGAAATTATGTAATTTGGGAGGGAGATTTTCAGTATTTTTAGTATTTAAACTCTGTTTTAATGTTCAATTCTTGTTTGATGAAGTCTCCTGAATTGTATAATTGGAGATGAAAGCGCTTATTATTTTACATTGGTGAATACTGATAATCATTTTTATTCTAATAAAGGACTGCTTTTACCATTCTGCATTGATATATACTTGCCAGTGGACTCCTTTCCGTTTTCTGGATTTACTTGTTGGTTTCTTTTCTATCATGTATTAATTTGTTCATATTTGTGGATCACTCTGTTTCTGCACAGGACAACATATATATATTTTTATGAGAAGACTCCAAGTAGTTTTCTAATATATCCAAGGCAACAGCAAGCACATTCATATCTTGAATGGGTGATAGCCAGTACATGGCTATCATGCAGACAAACACTGGAGAAATTTGCAGAGTGACGCTAAATCCTTCCAATAATGACATAAGCTCAAGTACATTCCTAGTATTTGAGGTAGGTTCACTATGACACAGTTTTGGAACCTCTGACCTAAAGCAGTCTGCATGCTGTGTGCAGCATTCTTAAAGGTAGGAAACTCCTCAAATGTTTGTATAGAGCAATGGCTGAAAACAAAGTGCGCAGTTGCTAAGACTGTAGGGGAAAGCATCTGAACAAATGTGCGTATTTTTTTAATCTTTGGTGGAAAGGAGGACTTCAGTAAATCCACATAAAGGGGTGGAGTGAATAAAGTGGCTGCCTCACATGCAAGTTGTTAGGGAAGCATGACTGGCAAGTGCTGATGGGGTGCAAGTGTAACATCATCTTTTATTTATGAAGCTGCAGGGATACTGCAGCTTCATAAGTTAATGCCAGTTCTGCTTTCATGGTATGTAACAAGGTGCTTGTTGCAGCTATAGCAAACAATATGCTACAGTTAGAGAAGTAGAGAAGAGCTGCTTTGGGTTCTCAACTTTAAGAAGCCTTTATTTATGTATTTATTGTTTTTTGGATAATCAACTTTGGGTTTGGGGGCACTAGTCTGGGGAACAGACCAGTGCACCAGATGACATAGCTATGGTTCTGGGCAGCAATATGAGGTATGAGTGCAGAACATCCCTACAGAAGGTTTTAGCAGAGGTTAGATCTGTTTGTAGTGAACACAACAAAATAACCGCTTAAAGCAAAAAAAACTGCATGGCCCCCCTAGCACTGAATTTATATCACCTGATTTGCAGTGTTAATGTTACATCCATGCTTGGAAAGGCTATAGATATTATTTTTGAATGGCAGAATATTCTATGTGAATAATTTTGCATACACATGCACTGCATTTCATAGTCATTATAGTAAACATAACAGGGCACACAAGTATGATGTTTCATTATAGGTTCGTAGATTCATTGGACTTTACTAAGCTCACAGCCAAAAGAACATGGAGAATCCCAGTTACAACATCCAGTAGTGGTTGAGGAATAATAGTGCCTGCCATTAAAGACAATTTCTCCACATATCCCCAGGGACAATTTGGGATCATCCATCTAGCCAGTCATCTGGGCTAGTTTTAAAGGTTGCTAGAGAAGTCCACTAAGCAAGGGCACCCTGGTCCAGAAATAGGGAATGCACTGGGTTAGGTATCTGTCATGCCATCTGGTATTGTTGATGGGGTAGTATAGGTTTACCACTGGCTCTAGTGAGGTGAATGTGTTCAAGGCTTGCTGAGTCATTCATAGCATGGAAGGTTTAGAAGAGAGCATTCCCCAAAAGTCTGTATGACACAGAGTACAGGGACAGGACTTTTAATCTATCATAGTACTAAGAGTACTGAAACATAAGATCTTTCTGATGAGCAAACACTGACAGATTTTATTTCAAGGAAATTAAAAAAAAATGTTATAGTTATATATATATATATATATATATATATATATATATATATATATATATATATATATATATATATATATATGCACATACACACACACAGACACCAAAGAGTAGGAGCCCAGAACAGAGCTCTGCAGGATACCTGGATGGTGGCTAACATCATCTTTTATTTATGAAGCTGCAGGATACTGCAGCTTCATAAGTTAATGCCAGTTCTGCTTTCATGGTATGTAACAAGGTGCTTGTTGCAGCTATAGCAAACAATATGCTACAGTTAGAGAAGTAGAGAAGAGCTGCTTTGGGTTCTCAACTTTAAGAAGCCTTTATTTATGTATTTATTGTTTTTTGGATAATCAACTTTGGGTTTGGGGGCACTAGTCTGGGGAACAGACCAGTGCACCAGATGACATAGCTATGGTTCTGGGCAGCAATATGAGGTATGAGTGCAGAACATCCCTACAGAAGGGTTTAGCTGAGGTTAGATCTGTTTGTAGTGAACACAACAAAATAACCGCTTAAAGCAAAAAAAACTGCATGGCCCCCCTAGCACTGAATTTATATCACCTGATTTGCAGTGTTAATGTTACATCCATGCTTGGAAAGGCTATAGATATTATTTTTGAATGGCAGAATATTCTATGTGAATAATTTTGCATACACATGCACTGCATTTCATAGTCATTATAGTAAACATAACAGGGCACACAAGTATGATGTTTCATTATAGGTTCGTAGATTCATTGGACTTTACTAAGCTCACAGCCAAAAGAACATGGAGAATCCCAGTTACAACATCCAGTAGTGGTTGAGGAATAATAGTGCCTGCCATTAAAGACAATTTCTCCACATATCCCCAGGGACAATTTGGGATCATCCATCTAGCCAGTCATCTGGGCTAGTTTTAAAGGTTGCTAGAGAAGTCCACTAAGCAAGGGCACCCTGGTCCAGAAATAGGGAATGCACTGGGTTAGGTATCTGTCATGCCATCTGGTATTGTTGATGGGGTAGTATAGGTTTACCACTGGCTCTAGTGAGGTGAATGTGTTCAAGGCTTGCTGAGTCATTCATAGCATGGAAGGTTTAGAAGAGAGCATTCCCCAAAAGTCTGTATGACACAGAGTACAGGGACAGGACTTTTAATCTATCATAGTACTAAGAGTACTGAAACATAAGATCTTTCTGATGAGCAAACACTGACAGATTTTATTTCAAGGAAATTAAAAAAAAATGTTATAGTTATATATATATATATATATATATATATATATATATATATATATATATATACATATATATATATATATATATGCACATACACACACACAGACACCAAAGAGTAGGGAGCCCAGAACAGAGCTCTGCAGGATACCTGGATGGTGGCATGTTTCTGTATAGAACAAATACCCTTAACCTTAATGGTATGGTTTCTCCCAGACAACCAATTACTTATACAACAAACTATTTTTGGATTAATGCTGAGGTGGGAGAGTTTCTCACTAATGCCAGCAAGCAGAGGTGGTTGTTATACCCCTTTTCCCTGGCCTCAATAATCCTTTTGAAACACTCAGCCAGCTTAAGCACACATGATCTGTTGTTTCCTGCTCTAATTACATAGATAGAGTAACTTAAGATGCCCATTTATGTCATGTCAGGATCTGCATATAACAGTCACATTTATTGATGAGCCTCTATTATTTTCAGAATTTTTTTAATTCAAAGTTATAATTTTTTAATAACTAGTAGCATCTAATAGGCTAAATGAATTACCAGTTTTAATCATCCTTTGTAATCCAAACGTGAATACAAACCAGTGTGAAAAGTGAAATGAGTTAAGTGGGACCAGATGTTATCTAGAATTAGAATTAGGTCTAGTTAACAGAATTTGTGTTTGTGTTATCACATGCCCAGAAAACAAGTTCCTATGAACCTTCCATCTTTAACTAACATCATAAAAGTTTGCCCTGCTTGGATTTTGTTCCTAGATGTCAACGCTGTTTTCAGGATTACTTTAAGTCTTATGAAATATTCCTTACTAAGTTTTATTCACATTTACTCATGTTTTAATGCTGATCTTTCATCAATTCCTAAATATTTATACACCCCCTCTTGCTCAAGTTCTTTTATATCACATTCTTGTCCCAAACTGTTGTTTTCCTGGTGCTGCAGTTTTCCTGCTTTAAAGGTTGCTTTTGCACATTTATCAAAATCAAATGATATTATCATATCATCTGAAAAATATATGACAACTTTCAGTTGTACTTTCAGTTCCTCATCTCAAGAGCTATACTGTTTTAAATCATCGACAAAGAGAAGATGAGAAGTCATTTCACGTTGTTGTTTTCTAGGAGCCAAATTATAGCCATGGCCTAAGCTGTTAAGTAGGCAGCTTACTGGATTAATGGCAAGGCAGAATAGCAGAGGTGACAGAGAGTCAACCTGGAATATCCCCCTTTGAATTTTTATCCCTGGGATAATAATCTGTCCTTTATTATGGCTTAATTGCAAAGTGGTCTGCCACTTTTTCATGGTCACTGTAATGTAGTTGATCAGTGTAGGGTGTATCTTATACATTTTTAAGCACTCTTTTATCCATGAATGTGGGATACTATCAAATGCTTTTTTATAGTCAGTCAATGCCATACTTAGATTTGTTCCATTTTATGATTTTCCACTATAACTTTATTTGACAACAAATGGTCCTTTGCTTCATATGAATTTCTTTTATTACCCTTTTGTTCTACTGTCATAATTGGGTTTTCTACTAAATGACTATAAACTCTGTTGGCATCAGTTCCCATCTGTAGTTTATACGTCATTGGAAGACAAGCTATTGGTCTATAACTTTTGGAGTAGCATGCAGGTTCACTCTTAAGCAGGACCATTGTTTTTCCTGTTGTTAGCCAGATTGGTGTCTGTTGGGTGTGCATATATAAATAGTTCTTACTCATGGCTAAATCTTTGTGCAAAGATGATAATACTTTCAAGCAAAAGTTTGGTACTGCATCTGGGCCTGGGGTTTTCAAATTAGAGGCTTTTCTTAACTTTGTTTCAATCTCTCTGGCTGTTACTACATCCCATTTCATATCCTATACCTTTAAATGTCTTATTCTTTCTTTTACTTCTTCTATCCATTTATCATCTTTGTTTTGTTCTACAGGATCTTCATAGATACATTTCCAAAATGTATCTATTTCTTCTTTTTTTGGTGGTCTTTCAATTCCTTTCACCTTGTTTACCAATTCTCTATAAAACATTTTTGGGTCATCAATAAATTGCTTATTTTGTACTTTTCCTTTATATTTATCTGCATATCTTCTAAGTTTTTCTGTCTGTGGTGAATTGTTTAGTTTGTTATTTGCGATAGTGCATGATAGATCCTGGTCTGTTCTAATATGTGCCTTGCTTTTATCACATTTTTCTTAGTATTTTGATGATCTGTTCCTTCTTCTATATTCTTCTAACACTGATATTACTTAACTGCTTTATAGTTCCCTCTATTTGATACTTCCATGATGGTATTCAGTTTCTCCCCTTCCTTTCCCTCACTACCCTGTGTTCTTCTGGTAGACCTTTATCAGTTATTAATTTAGCTGCACAGTAATATATCCTGATTACTTCTGTTATATCACATGGATCTCTATAGACAGTCCTAATTACTGTGTTCATTTGTTTTATCAGACTTCTTACTTTTTGGGTTTTATTGACCTTCTGTAGTCTATTTCTTTCATTGGCTAGATTAGATAGGAAAACAAGAAGGATGCTTCATGCTTACCAAATGATTTATAAAAATCAGTGCATACCAAGATTATATATTCCCCATTCCAAAGGAGGGATAGGCCTCCTTGAAATTGATAACATGTATAGATCTGCAATCATGGGACTCCACACATATCTGCTGAGGTCACAAGGCCCAAACTTAGTGAAAGTTTTGTAACATGAGGAAAATAAATCTAAGATGACTTTTCTGCTTAATCTAGCAGAAGCATATTGGTGTCAAGCAGGAATGGAAATCAAACCAGAAGTAGATAAAAATCATGTAGCAACTGAATGTGCCAAAAAGCAAAAGAAAGAATATACGGTGAAGGACCAGATGAGAAGGCAAGAAATGTGGAAAATGCATAAATATAGCTGCAAGTATAGAAAACTTCCAGAAGAACCTCATGTTGATAAGGAATGAAAGCAGGAATGGTTAAGGAGAGGTGAATTCAAGCCAAGAGATGAAAGGCTAATATTGGTGGCCCAAGACAGTGGACTATGTACATGTTGGCTTACAAAGTCCATTGAATATGTGGGAGAAACAGACAAATGTAGGTTATGTAAAGACAAATTGGAAAATAGTGACACACCTCGTTGCTGGTTGTGACATACTAATGGCAGCAGAACTGCATACTGAAAGGCATAATAATGTGGCAAGACTGTTACACTGGGGATTGTGCAAATGTTATGGTACTGAAGTGGCTGAAAAACACTGGAAACATGAGCCACAAGGCATCATAGAAAATGATGAAGTTTACAAGATGGTATCACCCATTACCAACAGTTCAAAAGATAGATGCTAGAAAACCAGATATAGTGGTCCATGAAAAGAAGACAAAAGTAGCATTGATCATTGAAATCGCCACACCCATTGACTACAGTATCTTGCATACAGAGCGGCACAAAGTCATAAAATACCAGGATCCTCAGGTAGAAATGAAAGAAATGTAGAAGAAAGATACCCAGACAGTTCCAATAGTAGTAGGAGCAACAGGTCTTATAAAAAAAGAATCTATAATCGTATTTAGCTATGTTATCGACACATGTAACCCTGTATGAATTGCAGAATGAGGCATTACTGGGCACATTGCAGGTGCTGTGAAGAGTACTTTTGGCTACATCAAAGTCTGAAACAATACTAATTTCATGAACTTTAATCGTACTTTGACTTAGGAATGGGGTCCATTCCCATCATGGTATTAGAAACCTTAAAGATTTGGAGAAATAAAGAAAAACAAAAAGGTTGGATTGCCAACCATCAATAAATTTACTACAGTCAGTTAAAAACAAATGGAAGGTGTCATTAAAGTCTTTAAAAGAAATTGGTATCAATTAAAAGAATATATCAGACAACTGTATTATAAGAACATGGGTCAGTGTGGAAAGGTATATCCTCATTATGCATTTCAACTTCGTAGAGCAAGAAATTTCGGCAAAGCCTAAAACAATGGGGGGACAAAGGCCTAAAAATAGGGACATGTTTTAAATATTAATCTTATAAAATTAACAGGATTTGTATTAAAATGCACTTTTTGAAAGACTTGAAGCCTGAAACTCAAATATATGTTATTATCATACCCCTCAACCTCTTGGCACAAGAAATCTGGACAGTGCCACAGATAACGGGGGACAAAGGACCAACAATAGGCGCAGATTTTAAATATTCCTCATATAAACTTAGAAAGTTGCTAAAATAACAGTGTTTCCATTAGCATATATTTTCTGAAGTGTATGAAGTCTGAAACTGAAAAGTGTGTCATTATTTAATGACTCCAGTCCCCAGTTATTGGCCAGAAAACTACACATTTTACAAGGAAAGGAAGAAACATATGACCCAAAAATCTGGACATTCTGCAAAAATCTGGACAGTTGATAGGTATGGTTATTATTTAGTATCCTCAAAGCAGACATTTTATGAGGCAAAAATCTGAACATTCTGTGAAAACCTGGACAATTGAGAAGTATAATTCTCACCATAATGTGGATGCTTTGGAAACTAGCTTGGTAGTTTGTGATGTACAAGTTGCATCAACCAGTAACCCAGTGTGTCAGTCATAGTCTCTCACTTTCATTCAGTGAAGATAAAGTTCACATGTACATAGACTTGGGAAGAATATACAGCAGCAGTCAAAAACGTTATTTAGTAGTAATCTCAAAACCATAATCAAAAAACCTGCCTCTAATTCTAAAGAATTTCAGAGCCTGGACATTTCCTAACAGTTGTTGCTGCGATGGCATTAAGCCTGTGAGGGATTCTGAGTCAAACAAAAAGTAAGCATTATAACTGGTAAGATAAATCTGGGCTAAAGTTATTTAATTGCATTTAGGGCTTTTAGATTTTTTTTTGTCTACTACCACTGTGACACAGTCGTTTATAGAGGCAATATAGTTTCCAGGGTCTCTTGTTCCAATGTTTACATACTTCAAGCAGAACTGTGGCTAGGTTATCTGGTGCCCCGTGCAGTTGCAGTTGTGCAAATAGGTGCCCTTACAAAAAAAAAAGTAAAGAAAAAAAATATGTACTCTACTGAACACTTCTGTGCTTTTTCCATGACTGCAAATGTAGCATTGGCATTCATTCATGAAGCCACAATATTCATCAGCTTCATAAATCAAAGTTGGCATTCCTTTCCTGCACAGCTGGCACCTGTTAATCCCCCCCCCCCAACAGTTCACACTGAGGACAACCACCCCTTCAACCTGGTGTAGTTACATCTTTGACTTAAAGAATTAAGTTTGCTGCAGAGCACACTGCTATCATTATAAGAACAGGGTCACTGTGTATTACATTTAAGTTGGAAACTGCAATATTGACAATAATTTTTCAGAAGTACAAAAATAACGAAAGCTATGCTGTCAGACATGAGGAAGGGGTGATTTCAGGCAGTGTTATCCAAAAAGATGTGTAGACTGATATTTCTAGACCATGAAGACATTCAGGCTCATACTAATGATGGTGAATAACTGGAGCCTGAGGCTTTTATAATAATGCTGTACATGTGATTTCTGCTAAGAGTCTGTAAATGTTACAATCTCACTTATATATGAAATGATTGAGTAGGCAGGACCTGCTAGAGATTATCCTGAAACATGAAGACTGATCAGCAGATTCAGACATATTAAGCCCAAGATGTCCATTTCTCAAAATATTCCCTTTCCTCTGAGGTATGACAATCTCAGAGTTGGTATACATATGTTCATGGGTGCTGAGGGCTTTCTCCCCACACTGGAGGTGCAGGGGGCTTGCCATTCTGCGAAAAAAAGGAGTTTAAAAGAGAAGAGTGATCTTCATGACATGTTCTCCTGCATTTCTACCTTTTTTTCCATATGTCGTCAGTCAGCATTTTGAGTGACGGCACTTCAACAGGGAGCCACTTGAGCAATGTTATTAGAGTATATACATGTTCATGAAATCCTGACACTATGAAATGTTCTTGTCTGAAATTTCAAGTAGAAAAAAATGTAGAAATTAGGAGAAAGGTTCACTTTTCACCACTATAGTAAGAAATGAGTGCAGTAAATTTTAGTTTTCTTTTTGTATACAACAGAATATCTACAAGATAAACAGCTACTGTGCAGGGACTTAACTGGGGGATAATCTTATAAAATAGGTTTTCTCTTGGTATGTCTGATATGAGGAGACTCTTTTTACCTTTAAGTTCCTGACCATATAGTCAAAAAACTTGAAATAATTTTTATATGTGCTTTTAATCCCCCATGCCAGCTGACCATCAAGTCACTGTCCTGGCTGTCCATTCTTTCCCTACAGGGGCAGGAGCTCTGGTGCCCATTTCTTTTCTCCATGGCCACATCAACCAGACCCCACTCATTCCCTAAATGAATGAGAGGTAGCCAGTGCATGACCGTCATACAGGCAACCACAGGGGAAGTTTGAGGTGCAACCCTAAATCCTCACCCAATAGTGACATAAGCCCCTGTGTCACTCTTGGGGCCTTGTATGATATTTCTACAGTTTCTGAAAACTCTTACATGTGCTTTCACAAGAACTTTTCATCACCAGCTTGATTGGGTTGCTTTAGGCCTGGTCTGTTGTTGCCTTAGCCCTGGACAAGTCCCATAGGCCAGAAGCCACCAAAACACTTCCCCTGAGTGGTTGACTGGTGTACAAGCAGAAGCTGTACCTTTCCCACCTCTATCTTCAGCTCATCCAGCACCAGAGCTGCTAATCAAAGTTGGGTATATCTTTTGAGTATATCTTCTTCTACATGAAATGTTAAAATAGATTCTTACACTGACAAGGAAGTAGTTACAAGCTGAACCAGCAGAACTGTGAGAATAGTTGTACATACTTATTCAGGTATAGTAGTCATGCAGGATTATAGCAGGCAGATAGGATTACAACAGAAAAGTAGGATTACTGGTGCCAAGCAGCATGTGCTTGTAAAGTACATCCATGAAGGCTCCAGATGTGTGGTGATACATGGCTTAACTGAAGTAAATCAGTAAGAAACATACCCCCCCCACCCCCGTAGGAAAAAAGTGAGATTTGAAAAAATTTGGAGAGGGACTGCAGCACAGTTACATCTTTATGTTAATGATATCTGATTTTAGGAGTATGAATTCAAGCTAATGTGTCATTCTATTTTATTACTACATGCTTATAATGGTATAGCATTCTGTATTTCTTGCTAAAACAATATTTTTTCTTCAACAATGGGAGATGAAATCAAGAAAATGTGTCATGTGTGGGACAATGTAGTTCTAGTTTGTTGAAGGCCAGTGGCTCATAGCATTATCAGAAACAAGTTATTTAATTAAACAATTACTGCGTCTTAAATGGCCTGTCCGTGTCTCTTACATATTATAATTGGTCTCAGTAACCCACCATAGGTTGTTTTTTATTTCCTGTTTTCAGTTTAATGTCACGTGTCTATTTCCCTTCTGAATGAAGATACTCACTGATCTTATCACTTACTTAATAAGATGATTCTATCGGGTAGTCTCTAATTCAGAGAGAAAACACATCCAGTCATCCAGTCTGTACACTCATTTAATATATCTCACTGGGTTCTCCCTCTGTTCAGTGTCAGTTAGACAATGCATAATGTATTGCTTAAAGTTTGCATACCCCTTGCAGAAACAACTAAACTGAGATGGTGTGATTTAGATTTTTGTTTTGCTTATGTTTATCAGTTTGGTTGGAACGCTGTCCTTTAGCCTTTATGGGAGTTTACCAATCATAAAACATAGGGTTATAGTTATGTTTTGCAGTACATAAATAAGCAATAGAGCAAAGCTTCTATCAGTAAGTAAACACTAATTTCCTGCAGAATTTAATGCTATCAACTTCATATAAAAAGCTTCTTAACATGCTTTGATTAATTTGTTGTCATGGTGCTGCATGCTGTATCAGCTATCACCTGAAAGCTTGCAGTCAGCAAAAACAGATGCCCCTCTGGGGCTGCCATGCACTTACAAATGTGAATCAGGACCTACCAATGTTAGTAATTACTGTTCATGACTGAAGAGTCAAATATGTTGAACACGGACTTGATCAGTAAATATGTTCCAAAGTGATGACATCATAGTTCAGATTGTGCACCACCTCATGTTAAGGAACATAAGCATGCTGTAACTATGTTACATCTATACAGAAGGAAAAACTGCCTCCTACATTCCATGATAACCATATCAGTGAGACAACGCACACTGATTATAGTCACCACATATCATTTTCTTTCCTGGAAAAATGTATATTCACCATTAGAAATGTAGCATTTACTCTGAAACATTTAGGAGCACACTGCAACCATAGTTCTTGAAGAAGAGTGTCTGATTCCTTAAAGGGTGAGAGCTGTATTGCTTTTTATTATCATTAGCTGCAGAAAAAGATATATCAGCACTTGCCCTGCAAACTTTGTACAGAACTGTCTGCCCTCCTGGCTGGTTAGCTAAATTATGCGGCAACTGTTTCTGACCAATCCCTGTAAAAAAATAAAAAAGGATCAGATCCATGATATAGTTCTTAATAACAGACTATTATCCTTTGTACGCTCCTGATTTTATGAGATAAAGTTTTTCTGATTGCAGCTCTTGTATGAATAAATGTGGCTTCTCACCATTGAAGATGAACTTGTCTATTACTCTAGCCTTGATGACCTCATCAGCTCTTCATTGTCATTTAGAAAAGAGGTAATACTTTTACGGTAGATTTGGGAATAATCATATTTTAAAGAAGAGATGCTTTGATTATACAAAGATGGTACATTATGTAATACTAACTTTTGTAACTTGTTTAGGTTTGTTGCACATCAGCAAAAGCTACCAACAATTCAGAAACATGTAAATTATGGAATTAAAAGCACAAGCACATCATAAAATGCATAAGCCAAGCATATATATTTGTGTTTATGCCATCACAAAATAAGCACAAACTGAAGTGGCAAAGAATACAAATCACACAATTTGAACAAGTTGAAAATGAACAAAGAACATAAAATGCATAAAACAACTCATTTAAGAATAGTCAGATCTAGATAATGTTGATTTACTTCCTAGTCAAACAATACTCTTTTATATCCTATTAAATATATTGCACAGAGCCTGGCAGAAGAAGCCAACAAAACACTGGATGTATTTCTTGACCTCCAGTCTACTCCCTATGTCTTATTCTCAGAGGAATTCAGTCTCTTATATACTGACTCAGTACTTAAAATGCAGTCCTCTAAATTATTTAGATATTTATCGCCAACTAACTGACCTATAGGATTTCTGTATGTTTTCTAAGTATGGAATAAATGTAACTTGGTCCTGTCAGCTGTAGATATTTCATACTAAGGCTTATATTAAAACAGTTAGCAGTTTCAGTATCCTACAACCTTGTTAAGCCATTCATAACAAATACAATTATTGCTTGCATAATCCAAAATCTGGAAACATTTAGTAATAATCTAAAATGACTGCTCATTTACATCTCTCCATCTAATTGTTAATGTTTGTAGATTTTGGCTACACTAAATGCATAGATTGTAGTAGATCTCAGAAAGTGACTATTATTATTACCCCAGAAATCATCTATGGCACTAAGTAGGAGTGTCATCTGTTAGCAGACTGTATATAGATGTTTTACAGACATTAACTACTACTAGTCACATTCCTGTGTCACTTCTGGCTTCTGGAGATATGAACATTAAGACATGAACAGCTTAAGATATGTACAGAAGTACATATTCTGGAAGTTTGAGAAACTTCAGAAATTTACTGGAATTTACAACTGGAAAATTTAGATGACACCAAACACCTATTTTTTTAAGTGGGATATACATACATATATAGTCATACAGGAGCACTTTATAAGCTCAAAATACTGAAATCTCTAATTTCAGAATCTCGAGCTCATAAAGTGGAAAGATTGGAAGATCGCAACCCCAGAAGCGAGAAATTCAAAATCTTTAATGGGGAGATTTTGAATTAGTGGTTCTGGTGTTGCGCTGTGTTCACGGATTCAGGTAAGTGTTTATGTTTAAGGTTGTTGGGTAGGGGCTGTAGTGTGTGTTAGTGTGTGTTGTTACTGTGATGTGTGTGCGCGAGCGGAATGTAGTTTGTGTGGTGGTGTTTCATGTGTGTGTGTGTATCTAGTGTGACCTTGGAGTTAGAATATTTAAGTAGTGGGAGTGTGGGGAGCTATTGGGAGGTGCAGAGGGGCTTTCCCCCCTGCATATAATAAGAGTAGGTGTGTGTGTGCTTGTTTAGTTGTGTGCATATGTGTTGTATTGGTATTTGAAAGTGTTGGGAGTTTGAATTTTGCAGTTTTGTGGTTTCAGGTTTTAGGCTTTCGCGGTTTTGTGGTTTTGGGTATTTTGATTTTCCACTTTATGGGCTCGAGATTCTGAAATTCGAGATTTCAGAATTTCAAGCTTATAAAGTGAATCCAGTCATACATATGATTTCAATTACTTTCATTCATTTTACTCTGTGCTAAAAATGTACAATAGAAATGGGAAACCCAGAATCCTCCAGGGGGACCTTCATTGGTTAAGCAACTATTAAAACTGGCACATTTAATAATGAGAAGTTGTTGTTTGTCTTTTCGGCTTTTCCCAGTTTGGGGTCACCACAGCGGAACTCCGGTCTGCTAATTATTGGCAGTATATTTTTTTATGGTGCCGAGTTGCCAGCCCAATGCCCAACCTTCAGCGAAGGCATGCCCGTTTACCCATGTCTTTCGGAGGCCACTCGACCATGGGGAGGATATACAGACTCCACACAGAAGGCACTCCAGCTGAGAATCGAACAGGAGAACCTCTTGCTGTGAAGCAACAACACTACCATTGTACCACCGTGGCTTACATTTAAGAAGACCACAATTTATTTTGTCACTCTTTATAATACTCAGACAAGAAATATAGAAGAAATGGTTGGGAAAAAGTGGAGCATTGCAGTATATGATCCTTTCTAAAGTATAAATTGTATAATGTCCCATCTGTTAATTACAGTCAGGGTCATTTTCTAATTTCTCCAAATCTTGTGGGTTTCTAATACCATGACAGGAATGGACCCCATTCCTAAGTCAAAGTATGATTGCAGTTCATGAAATTAGTATTGTTTCAATCTTTGATGTCAGCCAACAGTACTCTTCACAGTATCCACAATGTGCCCAGTAATGACTCCTTCTGCATTTCATATGGGGCTACATGGATTGGTAACATATCTAAATACGATTGTAAATTCTTTTTTATAAAACTCGTTGCTCCTACTACAATTGGAACTGTCTGGGTGTCTTTCTTTCACATAGCTCTCATTTCTGCAGGCAGATTCTGATATATTTTGACTTTGTGTCTCTGTATGCAAGACACTGTAGTCACTGGGTGTGGCGATTTCAATGATCAATGCTACTTTTGTCTTATTTTCTTGGACCACTATATCCGGTTTTCTAGCATCCATCTTTTGAACTATTGGTAATGGGTGATCTCATGTGATATAAACGTCATCATTTTCTATGATGCTTTGTGGCTCATGTTTTCATTGTTTTTCAACCACTTCGATACCATAATGTTTGCACAATCCCCAGTGCAACAGTCTCACCACATTATTATGTCTTTTAGTATACAGTCCTTCAGCCATTAGTGTGTCGCAACCAGCAACAAGGTGTGTGACTGTTTCTAATTCAGTTTTACAAAACCTACATTTGTCTGCTTCTATCACATGCTCAATGGACTTTATAAGCCAGCGTGTATGTAACCTACTGTATTGGGCTGCCAATATTAACCTTTCATTTCTTGGATTGAATTTGCTTCTCCTTAACCATTCCTGCATTTGTTCTTGATCAACATGAGGCTTTTCAAGAAGTTTTCTATACTTGCAACTGTATTTGTTTTTCCCACATTTCTTGCCTTTTCATCTAGCCCTTCGCCTTATATTCTTTCTTTTGTTTTTTGGCACATTCAGTTGCTGCCTGGTTTTTATCTACTTTTGGTATGATTTCCATTCCTGCTTGACGTCAATAGGCTTCTGCTAAATTAAATAGAGAAGTCATCTTAGATTTATTCTCCTCATGTTTCAAAACTTTCACTACATTTGGATCTTGTGAGGTCAGTAGATATGTGTGGAGTCCCACAATTGCAGATCTATACATGTAATCAATTTTAAGAAGGCCTATCCCTCCTTCAGAATGAAGAATACATAATCTTGGTAAACAACACTGATTCTTATAAATCATTTGATGAGCATGAATCATCCTTCTTGTTTTAATATCTAATCTATCTAACACTTTTTGGGGCCAGTCAATCACTCCAAAACTGTAGAAGAGCAAACTGATTTATAGCTTGGATCTTGTTCTTAGATGCCAGGATTAATTTAAGTCTTCTAAAGTATTCCTTACTGTGTTTTATTTGCATTTGTTCATGCTTTATTGCTGATCCTTCATCATTTCTCAAGTATTTATACATTCCCTCTTGCTCAAGTTCTTTTATATCACATTCTTGCCCCAAACTGATATTTTCCCTGGTGCTGCAGTTTTCCTGCTTTAAAGGTTACTTTTGCACATTTATCAAGACCAAATGACATTCTAATATCATCTGAAAAAGTTTTGACAACCTGCAGCTGTGCTTTCAGTTCCTCATCTGATGAGTTATATAGTTTTAAATCATTGACAAAGAGAAGATGAGAAGTCATTAGACTTTGTTGTTTTCTAGGAGCCAAATTGTAGCCATAGCCTAAGCTGTTAAGTAAACAGTTTAATGGATTAATGGCAAGGCAGTATAGTAATGGTGACAGAGAGTCACCCTGGAATATCCCCTTTGAATTTTTAACCCTGGGATAATAATCTGTCCTTTATCATGGCTTAATTACAAAGTGGTCTGCAATTGTTTCATGGTGACTGTAACATAGTCAATCAGTGTAGAGTGTATCTTATACATTATTAAGCACTCTTTTATCCATGAATGTGGGATACTATCAAATGCTTTTTTGTAGTCAAGCCATGCCATACTTAGAGTCTTCCCCTTTTTACAGTTCTCCACTATAACTTTTTTTAACAACAAAAGATCCTTTGTTCCATATGACTTTCTTTTATTGCCCTTTTGTTCTACTGCCATAATTGAGCTTTCTTCTAAATGACTATAAACTCTGCTGACATCAATTCCCATGTATAGTTTATATGTCTTCAGAAGGCAAGTTATTGGTCTAAAATTTTTAAGGTAGCTTGCAGGTTCACTCTAAAGTAAGAGCATTGTTTTGCCTGTTGTTAGCCACTGTGGTGTCTGTTTGGGGTGCACGTATAAATAGTTCTTTCTCATGCTAAATCCTCATGTAAAGATGTTAATACTTTTAACCAAAAGTTAGATACTGCATCTGTGCCTGGGGTTTTCCAGTTAGAGGCTTTTCTCAACTTTGTTTCAATCTCTTTGGCTGTTACTTCATCCCATTTCATATCCTGTACCTTTAAACTTCTTATTGCTTTAATTACATTTATCTTTCTTAGTATTTTTGTTGATCTATTCCCTCTTTTAGAATCTTCTAACAGTGACACTTCTTGTCTTAATTGCTTTATAGTTTTCTCTATTCGATACTTCCATAATGGTAGTAAATTTCTCCCCTTCCTTTACCTCACTACCCTGTGATCTTGTGGTAGAACTTTATCAGTTATTAATTAGCAGCACAGTAACATATCCTGTTTACTTCTGTTATGTTGCATGGATCTCTATGGACAGTCCTAATTACTGCATTTGTTTGTTTTATCAGACTTCTTGCTTTTCGGGTTTTATTGACCTTCTGCAGTCTATTTCTCTCATTGATCATAATATATCTATTCATGTCCATTAAATCAAGCAACTCTTCTCTTAGCTCATTTTCTAACAAACTGAGGGCACATCCCTTGTTTTCCTTTTCCTGCGGGTATTCTATACAAAGTTCTATATCATCTTCCTGTGGCACATTCTCTCCAATTCCATTCTGTGCCATCTGTTGCTCTGTTATATGGAAACTGACTGTCCTATCACTCCACAGCATTGACTGCATCAGAGTTTCCCCAGTTTCCTGTTTCTTTCCTTGCTGCCCAGCTTCAAGTGAAAATTTATACTGATTTCCTGTGGAAGGCTCCAAAATATCTTGATATGGCACCTGACCAATTGCTTCCTGTTCCATTGGTTTCCCCTTAATTTGGATTTGCATTGCTCTATCCTGTTGTTGTGCTTTCAATTTTCTACACTGAATCCTTCTCTTTGCAGCTGCTCCATTACCTCAATTTCTATTTCTTTGACTTCTCCGTTACTAATCTCCTTTTCGACTTTTCCTCTTAATCTCCTTGTTTTTTGTATTGTAAAGTTTTCCATATCTATATTCCTTTGCCTGCATTTCCCTTCAAATATCTTTGGTGCTGCTCTTTTTGTATTGGTTAGTTTTGCTTTCTCCTTTGCATAAATATTACACCATATTAAATCTTTTTTCCTTTCCCCTGTCCATATTCCTTTTTCACATATCTCCTGATATTCTTGCTTTTCCTTATTCTGGGGACTCACTCCATCATGCTGTGATGTAGTCTGTGTTAGACAGTCTTCATTAAATCCTTCACTTCGCAGGCCCTCCATAACTTCAACTTCTATTTCTTTAACTTCTGCTTTACTAATCTTCTTTTCCACATTACATCTTTGTGATATTATTTTTTTTTATTGTGAAATTTTCCATATCTGGATGCTTTTGCCTGTATTTCTCTTCGAATATCTACGAGACTGCTTTCTCTATATTAGTTAACTTGGCTTTCTCCTTTGCATAAATATTGCACCATACCAAATCTCTCTTTTTTTCCCATGTCCATATTTCTTTTTTATATTTTTCAAATATTTCTAGGTTTTGTTGCTTATATTTTTGCACTTCCTCAGATGCTTCTTTTTCCAAACAGATCAAAGTTTCTTGATCTATATACTGTTTTTCAAAAATCTGTTGTGTTAATAAGCACAAATTTTTATTTGAAGCTTCTAACAATTTCTCTCTTGATTATTTTATATATAGTGTGTCTGGAAATTCTGGGCTTTTTACATAATAGTAATAATACATGATTTCTTTCTTATTCTCAATAGTCCACTCTATCGTCTTTATGGCTCTTCTTTGGCCAATCAGTTTCTGTGATTTTTGTGGACTGCTCCTTCCTTCTACAATGGGGGCCATCCTCTACAACAGGGGGGAGGGCCACAGTATGAAGGGTGTGCTGATACATAATTATTTTCAAAGAACTAATACTTCTATACTTCAGCGGATCAGTGACCACAAGGGTACTTTCCCCTGAGGTAATTGTTTCATTTCTTTCCATGTTGCCAGCTTTTTTGAGAAGAATAAATGCAGTCTGGCTAATCTGGTGGGGTAGTATATGTGCAGTGTCACGGGGCTAATATATGTCCTTCTGTGTAGATGTGTTTTGATCTGTACTGGACAAACTACTAGGTAGGTTAAAGTAAGAGTGCAAGAAATACAAGACATCATAGAACTGAAAGTTCTGTGGCTGCTTATTTGTTAGAATAGTATGCAAGTCTGAGTAATGATTGTTAAAACCTGCAATTCAGGAGCAGCTTAGACATGATATTTGAGGAAATGTTCCTTAAATTAATATTTAATGTATAAGAAAAGTGCATTGATACTGAAGCCGAGCACCTTAATTCCAGCTGATTTAAATAATGAGTTTGGGTAGAAATCTATTCTTCAGTGATAGTGATCACACTGAAACAACCAGGTAAATACTGCATTGCTTAAATGTGTGTGTGTGTGTGTGTGTGTGCGTGTGTGTGTGTGCGTGCGCGTGTGCATGTGCGTGTGCGTGTGCATGTGCGTGTGCATGTGTGTATATCTATATATATATATATATATATATATATATATATATATATATATATATATATAAAATAAGCAAATGCCAGCTGACCAAGAAAACCAAAACAAATACACAAACCACCCTGAGGCAACAACTTAGGATCCTGAGAAATAGAATAAAAAACAAAACTACAAACTTTTTAGCACTTTAGAGGTCAGTTAATTTAGGCCATTCATATTATTAGCAATGATGACTGTTCGATTATGAAGTTGAGACCATTACTAATTTGTTTGTCAATAGAGGATACCCTTTGAAAGATTTATCACCTATTGTTGAAGAGGTGAGGAGTCATCAGGTGGGCAAGTTTCCCCTATTTTGAAATATGGTATTGACGTTAATAAGGGCAAAGCAAGTACAGTAAATGATGTAGATACAACTTTTGCTTTACCTATAGCTATTTCTAATGACAGCTCAGCAATTAGAACTATAGTAACGGTTAACTGGAAGATTATAACTGACAATCCTGAATTAACTAGTACTTAAGGTAACAAACCACGTTTTTTATTTAAAAAAAAACTACTGAATTTAAGACATTGTTAGAATTTCATTTACAGTGTAATGTGAAGTTATATTTTACAAGGGAGGGTATGTTTTTCTGTGAGTCATGCAAACAATTCAAATATATTAGTAACACCGACATAGTTCATTTTCCTCATTTAGTTAAGTTTCTGGAAGTTAAAGGGTATTTTAATTGCAATAGTAAAAATATAGTATATATTGGTGTGTACAGCACCTGTCATCATTTTTATATTGGCAAAAGTGTATGGCCACTTAAAATTAGGGTTCGAGAACATATGAAAGCAATTAAAGATAAGAATAAGCTAAATGCTTTCTGCAAACATAGTTTAGTGTGTATTATATTTTTAGAAAATTTCATTTTTCTGTTTTGGAACAAATTGAATTTCAGTTTACTAATAGATGTAATAAACTGTTAGAAAGTCAGGAATTAAAGTGTCAGATTTCACTCAGGGCTGATAGAGCACCTGGGTTGAATAAAATCATTAATATCAAATGTTTATTGAAGTATAAAATCCTCTAATGTCTTATGTGTAGTAGGTTAGCTTTTTAAGATATTTTTTGTCTATTACAGTTATGCATTGGACATTTATTATGGGATCATTTGTTTGATGATGTTATTAATTATGCGTCAACTTTGATTGGATAGGTGTGTGAAGAGAGGGATATTTAAATATGAGAAGCTCTGTTGTATTTTACTTTCTGATGAAGTTTCTAGCTATTAAAGTAGAACAAAAGTGCTACAAAGTTTGTTGTGTTTTTTCTGTTTCTTGGGATTTTAAGTTGTCGTCTAAAGGTGTTTTATATATATATATATATATATATATATATATATATATATATATATATATATATAGATAGATAGTGAGTTTTTAAATCACTAACAATTATATTTTAGTAAACATACTTCATTTAGAAAGTAAGCCTAGAGACACTAATAATTTAACTTTTAATAATATAACCCTAAAAGTGTAATGGTCTGCACCTGAAAAAGTGTGAAAATTAATTACAAAATGTAGACGTTCAGTATAATCAAGATGTTAAACCATATGATTCAACCCTAGAAAACAAAACATCCAAAAATCTAATACTGTTCTGATAAATATTTAGACTTCAAAATATCAGTTGTTTGCTCCATCTCAAACTCAGATTCCAAGAACTGTGACAATGTACCCTATTCAAGTAATAAAGTAGTACATTACTTAAATGATGGTTGAATAAACACGTGGACCTGCCCCAAATGCTACATCACTAGACTGGCACACATAGGCAAACAGAAGACCCCCATTTCTACACCATTTTTGTGGGTAAATATTCTCCATCAAAATATACATAGTTAGAATGCAAATTTGTTTCCATAAGGTTGACCAACACAATGGTGTCCATTTTGGTAAGAGAATCCAAAAATGTCAACATGTCCTCAAGTCATTTTAAACCCAAATCATGTAGAAATACAAAAATTAAATGTGTAGTATCAAAAGTCACAAAAAGACTGTTTTTGCCCACCGCAGTCCTAATTATTTATTTAAAAACTCCATCAGTCTTTTAAAATGTGAGTTTCAGGCTTCAGTTTCCAATCAGTTTACTTGGTTAATGGTTTGAACCACTATTTGAAACAATGTGGTGCAAAGGTGGGTTTGATATACTGATATAAACTTTTGGGATGCCAAAAATGGAAGAAATCCCAGGCAACTCCACTTTTAAACAGGTTTAGGCATCAGAATCAATACCATTGTTCCACAATAAATCCTGTTAAATCAACCTTACAAAAAGCAATGAAAACTTCATTCCTAGATGATATCTCATATATATCTGTGTCATTCAAAATAGATAACATGTTCCCAACATAATCTAAATTATACATGAACACTAGGTCCCCCCCTTTATCAGGTTTTATAAATCTCATTGACTTATCACCTTGACGATTTTGCAGAAGTATTCTTTCACTTGCCATAATGTTGCAAAAAAACATGAATACCTGTTTTAGAAAACATCTGCCTAAGACTGATCTCTCACAATTTTATAAACAACTTAAGGTAGGATGAAGGGGTAGGTTAAAAGTGCTCTTCTTTTTAAGACTCATCCAGTTAACCTAGGGTGACACTGTCCATGAAAAGTCAAATTGCCATTCAACCCTATGGTCTAAAGTTTGAGTTTAGACAGAAGAGATGCTGGAGAAGAGCATACTGCTGGTTCAAATTTAATTCTGTTAATAAACAATTGATGAAAATTAGTGATTACTTCAAGTTTACTATAATTAAACATTTTGAAAGTTTTGTAGGCAGAAACAGTATTTATGCCACCCCCAACATTGCAGTTAATGATAGTTCTTCCTGGCTGCTTTCTTGCCCTGCTTCTGTTGAAAGATCAGCTTACTGGTAGACCTGTGTTGTTCTCCTGTGAAGAGTGCATTGTACAGCAAGGCTGTTTAATAGCTCCACTGGTCTGTTGGTTGCTCTGCTTTTCTATCCTTTCTGACTGGTGCAGCAGAGCAGGTCCTATGGGAATACTGTCATCATGGTTGTCATCTTGATTTGTAAAAGTATCAACAAGCTGGTTGGAACCCTGAAAAACAGTATGTTCATTATATGACTAAACCACCTTATTCAAGTAGTCTTGATCATTTCTCACTAACTTCTTTTCTTTCCTCATCCAGACAGAAGCATTTTTTATCAAGTAAAAAAAAAAAAAAAACAGTTCTTAATATTTAATCTGAAACCTAGGAAATAGCAAGTCTCCAGTTATGTATGAATCCAAGTCTGAAATCTCGAAATGTAAGTTTTGCAACTGCCTTTCATTTTCCTTCATTAAAATTTTTATGCAATCCAACCTAGTCCAATCAAATAATTTAATCAATTCACAGTGAACTTTCACCCTCTCCATCCCATTTGAAAATGTCCAGATATAGACACCCTTACAGATACGTCCCCAATACATACTTTCCTTAAAAATATTGTCCCTCTGGAGAGATTTGAATTTAAAAAGTTTATTATCCAGAAGTTCTATTTGGTGAGAAAAAGTACCACTACCTGAGTTTCCGGATTCCATCCATTACATCAGCTAAAAATGACAGTTCCTACCAGCTACTAATTGACAATGTAGACCAGACCGTAAAGCATGACTCTAGACTTCTGCTATATTAATGGACTTGGCTAGCTGGTTAGTTCCAGAACAAGAGTTCAAAAGAATTTCATTACTTCCATTCTTAGTGTTAGGTTATAATGAAAACAAATGTGAAACCTGTGTTACTTATTGAACCAACATAGTTAAATTACTAACCAACTGTGAATTGTCAGTCTGCTTTAGGCCACTCAAAGAAATTCCCAGAGCCATCATATCTTACAATAACATAATTCAGTATAAGGTAGCAAATAAGTACAAATAAAGAACTAAAATCTTAAAATTAGAAAAGATGTTAAAAAGTAAACCAAAACTGAAAAAACAAACAAACGCCAAATAAAGGTCCACAGGACCACAACATCCATATTAAAAACTATTCAACAAAATACAGAATTACAAAGGTATAGTTCTTTAATTCTATACAAATCAGCATGAACTTTATAAAGACTGAAATGAAAACCATTCTAGACAACCAGAAACAAATAAATAAACACATATTAGATGTTTCAGTGTGATTGCATCATTTATTGATTTAACATTAAGCTAAAAGTAGGTATTTAAACATTATCCAAAATAGTTTATATTTAGTTTCTGATGAAGTCCTTGTTGATGTGTATTTATTTATTTTTATTTATTTATTTATCTTTTGTTTGCCATGTTAGTCTCACTAGGCTAATAGTCTCTTTTCAGGGGAGACCAAGGTGGTATTTATATTACTTAGGGGGAATTTGGTCATGGCATTAGAGAACTTCCCCTCCTTGTTAGGAGAGTGCTTGTTCCATTCCTAGTGCAGTGGCAGCTGGGAGAACAGTGAGAACAGGAGATTCAAGATGGTGGATAGCACAGAAGCAAATGCCAGTGCAGTGTCTGAAGCTCTATAAGATGCTGAGGAGCTGTTTCAGCAGAATTTGTTTATTTCATCAGAAGCAAACATTCAAAACAATGATGGATGTGTTATTACAATCTTTGAGTCAGGAGGGATGCAGGATGATACCTTAGGTGATTTGTTGTTACTGAGTGAGCTGGAGAGTGGAAAAGATGCTTTATGCAGTGAACGTGTGGACAAAATTCAATCGGGGGAACTGGAAGCTATTTTGCAAGAATATCCCCAGGCAAAGAAATCATATGCTGAGACTGTTAAAGAAACTGCAGGGAAAATAATATGTAATATATATATACAGAGGAAAGGAAATGTCAACAATCAAAGGACATTTGTGGTGAGAATTCAGAAGAAAGAAGGAAAGGAAATGGCAGGTATGACATTTGGGATAATTTAATGGTCCCATTGGAAGTGAAGGCTCAGGAGGGAAGAACTTCTATTCTTATTCATAAAGAGATATTTTCTGACATTATTTTTGAGACTGGTTCTGTTCTGCAAAGTTTTTGGAAGAGAATGAAAAGAAAAGGAACTGTAATCCATGAAATTCTAATATATAATGTATTTAAAGCATTTCACGGAGAAACAAAAAAAAAAGAAAATACATGTTTGATTTTGAACTGAAATTGAAAAAGAGACTTTAACAAGATTTTTAAGCAAATTTTGTAAAGAAGTTATGAGCATTAACAAAGTCTATGATAACAGAGGATTATGGATTGGAATATAGGACTGTCATATTGTATTGAAAATGGAGAAAAAAAAATTCATATCCCCAGTATGATAAATGTAGAGGATAACAGAGGTGGTGTAAAATATCGAGGACAACCAAAAACATGTTTTTTTTATCTCTGGAATGGATGATAATTTGATAAGTAATTGTATGATGAGGAAATGTTATATTTGTGGGAAAACAGGTCATGATGCAAAAAGCTTGAATTGAAATGTTATAAATGTAACAATAATGGGAATTTATGGATGGATTGTAATCTAGAGAAAAAGGATGAAGAAGAAGAAAACAAAAGTGAGAATACTATATGAAGAGAAGACACAGTCTCAATAAAAGATGAAGAGTATGTAGGGAAACAAGATCAGGGTAACAATAGACATAAGGATAAAAAGAAAATTAAACAAAAGATAATATAGAACTAGGTTCTGAAAATAGTTAAAGGTAAAAATAAATATGTTGGCAAAATAGCAAGAGACAGAAAAAAAGTTTAAAGGTATAAGTGTAAAACAGAAAAAGAAAGAAAATGGATAATGCAAATGAGATAAATACTTCACATTTACATAATTTGTGGTAACCTCAGCATAGACATAATGACTTTAGAGTTCTTTCAGTAAATGTAAATAGTGCCAAAAATACACATAGAGGAATATGCATCCTAAATTGGTGTAGTAGCTGTGATGTTGAGCTAATGATATTGGAAGATGTAAGATTGTTGACACAGGATGAGAGATTACAAACAAAACTTTGAGGATGAGATACAATATGGAACCTAGGAAAGGAACTGTGTTCAGGCATAGCTGTACTTTGCAATGATGGGAAGATTAACAATTGTAGATCTCAGATGGCATAATCAGGTATTTAGAATTATAGCACTGTATGCCTATGTTACAAGTAAAGGAAGTGAACATTTATTTCATCAAATTTTGGATTATGTACTAATTAATATGAATATAATATTACTTGGACATTTTAATTGTAATTTGAGAGGAAAAAGAGGAAGATAGGAATGAGGTTAAGAACATTTTTGAAGTTATAAAATGTGCCAATTTCAAGATTTGGGATACAAATTTTTGGACATATAGGCAAGGTATACATAAGATGGAAATAAATTATTTTATAATATATGGTTCAAATGTAGTTACGGGAGAGACACTTGTAACAGGCTTTTCAGATCACTCAGCCATATGGATAGAAATACAAGAAAATAAGGAGTATGTCAGATTGAGAAAAGAAGTAAAAAATAAAAATAAGAAATTATGGAATGAAATGAAAAAAATAGCATTATGTTTTATGGAAAAGATTACATTTCCACTGGAGTATGCTATAAAAACTGGTCTGAGTAGTGGATAGCTTTGAAAGAAAACAATGTAAAAAATGTTTATTTTTTAGTATGGCAATCACAAGTAAGAAAAGCAGACAAATGAATTTCAAAACAATATGTATGGCTGTTTTAAAGGATTTAGATAGGAATGACAGTGAATATAATGTGACAGAACTGAGAATTTACAAAAAGAATTAAGAGAAAATTAAAGAATTATTATTTAATCAGAGATATTATTTACAAAGTAAAAAAGATGTATCAGCTTATTTGAGTAGCATAGTTAACGAGAATGCTAGTATAATGAGAGAAATAAAAGATGATATAGGACAGATAAGATCTCAGGAACAAGTATGAATATCATAATAAAGTAAGTAAAGGAAATGTTTCAAGTCAGAAAAAAGTAAAAAAAAAATATTTGCGTGTTAAAAATTGGGAAGAACAAGAAAATAAAAAATTGCAAAATGGGATTTCCTTATATGAATAAGATAAGGTGCTTAAACAAGTTAATTTACAGTCAGTTTCAGGATCAGATGGAATAGGATATCAATTTTATAAGAATTTTATGGACAGGTAGAAATAAAACTTCTTAAAAGTTATGAATGAGTGGTTAAATGAAGGTTTTGTGTATAAATTGTTATGCAGTGGTATACTTAAATTTGTCTGTCAAAAGGAAGATAAAAATAAAATTGAAAAATTGGAGAACTACAATAATGAAAAAACATATTACAAGATATTTATGAAAATAATTATGAAGATAATGGAAAGTAAAATGAAAAGTATTATGGAAGATAGCATATATAGTTTAAAGGGAAAAATCTGTCAGGAATTATTATTCATTTTTAGAAAGGGAAATGTGAATGTTATTATAAACAAGACTGATGAGACAAAGATCATGAGATCATGATAGGAGATTTAAATAAAGCATTTGATACATTACAATATGAACTTTTCTGGACAATTATGGAAGAGTATAACATTAGGAAGAACATTACAAATGTATGTTATTCTACATATAATAAAAAAATAAGAATTTTAGTGAATGGATGATTAAGCAAATAAATAAATATAAATAATGGTGGCATGTATCAGGGACGTTCAGTAAGTAGCATATTATTTGCATTAGTTATGAAGGTATTAGTCAGATATGTAAATTTGCACATGAGCGGTGCCATTTATATTAGTAATGACGGTATAAATATTCCTGTCATGTTTATATATGCAGATGATATTATATCAATTATAAAAAACAAAGTCTAGATGAAAGAAGTTATATGTTCTCTACATCAGTGTTTAAATATTAAAAGCATGACTTTAAATAAAGAAAAAAGTAAAGGACTTGTGGATATAGTAAAGATGGGAGAAGTATCTTTCTCGATTAAAACAACTCTGTGTTAGGAACAAGATTTCATGGTAAAATGTAAGTGAGGAACAATGGAATAGGATACTAGATGAAGTAAAGGAGCTTTGTTGTTTTTGGAAAACATACAGATTATCAGTTAAAAAAGGTTTATTTTATTAATTCAGTTATACTGGAAAAAGATTGCATATTTAGCTAGTGTCTATATGTTGTCAATAATGTATGAAAAAGAAATACTACAAGTATTTTTTTCTTTTATATGAGATTCAAGCCCAAATTCAGTAAAGAGAGTAGTCTTAAACATGGACAAAGAAGATGAATGTTTAGGATTAATAAACACAATTGTTTGTGCTGCTTCTCTGAATTTATATACATTTTTTTGGATAAATGATACAAATCAAAAGTTAATAAAAAATGTACTAAAATGTGATGCCCATGCACTGGCCCAGTAATCAAGTAGCCTCAGTCATCACCACTAACACCAGTGAGGGGTGTCCACATTGGGAAGGATAACAAATACACACAAAGTAAATTACAATTTCCTTTAAGAGCATACAGAGTTCACAGTCAGTCTGGGGCTGGTTTCTCCTTTTCTCTCCAGATCCCCGATAAGACTCCCCATTGGCACAGCTATAGGGTACAGGGCTCAGCCTAGTAGTCAAGTTAAAACCTCCAACACCCTCTCTGTCCAACCAGTGCTTCATGTCCCTGCCTAAGTAGCTGACACACACACACACACACACACACACACACACACACACACACACACACACACACACACACACTCTTTAAGATATGAGTTATATACAAACACACAGACACTCTTGGGGAAGTCTGGCACAGGTTGTCCAGCTATGCAACTTCCTTCCAGTCTATAAGGTAGTACCAGTTGCCACCAACCACTAATATCAGTTACTAATAAGGCCCTTACCAAAGGGTGCCCAATTTTACTGTGCAATATTATTATCCAAACAGCATGTGTGACTGAGCAGCAAAACTACTGGAGTGGTTTTGTACAGTATCACTATACACATGCAATGTACTCTACAGCTTAAAGTATCTCTACACAAAACAACCACAGTTGGTTTAAAAAATTAAATAAATAAAAAAACACAAGACAATACTTCTTAGTGCTAGTCAAGAGTTCAGACATCACAGGAAATGCTTAAAATAATATTGTAGAATAGTTCTGATGCAAATATAGAAAACAGCTAGACAAAACTTACTATTTTCTATCTTTTCCTAAGAGCAATTACAGTTCTAAATAAACTTACATACAGAGCAAAAGCAGAATACTGGTGAGTTTTTGTCAGCTTTAGACAAAATCCAAAATGCTCTCCTTTCTTTCTGTCCTTAAATTGATAACACAGTACTGCTTCACATTACATCATTCTTGACACTCCTCTGGTTTTCCAGACTAACAGAAACTCAGAGTTTAACATATCTTTGATCTTGCACCTGGTCAGGCAACCACAGCCATTAAAGACATTATATACATAAAATCTAGCAATTAACTCTGGTCTCAAAACAATAGACAGAATCTGCTGGTCCAGACATCACGGCTCCGAGTTTGAGATCAGTCATACAAGGTTTGACTTATCAACTTTCTTCTAGCAGAGTGCACTGTTATTACATTTTTAATGATCGACATTTAACCCAATTTTCTTCCATTTAAGAGAACAAGATTGTGGCTTATATTAATATTGACAAATGACAGAATTATCTACAAAATTCTATCTAGCTAGGCTGGCAGCATTAACATACCTCCCCCCCCCCCCCCGGAGGACACAAGCTAGTTTTTTAAGTGACCCTTGAGAAACGTTGCTTGAGAGGGTTAGGTCTATCTGAGTATACCTTACCCCATTCCCTGTCATGAGAGCCCATCTGCGTTGGCATTGATAACCCCACTGTGGTGCTGCACTGACATATATGCTTGCATCCCCAGGCTCCATATTAGCAACTTGACGTCTTGCTGGCTGGCTTGGAGTAACCATGTTACAGGATTATGGTCTGTAACTACAGTGAATTTTCGTCCATACAGATAAGGCTGAAGTGTCTGCAGTGCCCACACTATGGCTAGACATTCCTTTTCTACAGCTGCATAGCATTCCTCCTGGGTTGAAGCCTATGACTGAAATAAACCACTGGGTGCTCTTTTCCCTCTGAAGAAGTCTGGCTATGTACAGCCCCCACCCCATGGTTCAAAGCTTCCACTTGCACAACAAAGTATTTGCTGTAATCCAGTCTGGCTTACACAGGGGGTCCTCTCAAAGCTTCTTTAAGCCTCTGGAATGCCTGCTCACATGCTGGGGTCCACACTACCTTATCTGGCCTGTTTTTCCTTGTCTGATCTGTGAAGGTAGCAGCTATGGTACTATAACTGGGAACGAACTTTCTGTAGTACCCTGCTGTCCCTAAGAATGCCCTCACCTGTTTTTTAGTAACAGGTGCAGGCCATGGTTGAATGACTTCCACTTTGCCAGATTCTGGCCTGTTCTTACCACTCCCCACTGTATGTCTCAGGTAGGAGAACTCTGCCATACCCACCTGACATTTGCTCAGATTAATAGTCAACCTGGCCCTCTGTAGTCTGCCCAGCACCTCCCTGATATGTTGAAGGTGCTCTTGCCAGGAATGGCTGTAGTTGGCAATGTCATCTAGGTAAGCAAGGGCAAACCCTCCTGCTCCTTCTAGGATATGCTCTACCAGCCTCTAGAAAGTCACTGCGGCATTTTTCATCCCAAGGGGCATATTTGTGAACTCATACAAGCCAAAAGGAGTCACAAATGTGGACTTCTTTCTCTAGCACTGGGAGTCAAGGGCACCTGCCAGTAACCCTTGGTAATATACTTAGCTCCACCCAGCTGCTCTAGGGCCTCATCTGTCCTAGGCATGGGGTAAGCATCTGACTCTGTGTGACTATTTAATTTCTGGTAGTCCACACAGAATCTAGTGCTACCATGCTTCTTTGGCACCAGTACCACTGGGGAGGCCCAGAGACTGATGGACTCTTGAATCATCCCTAGTTCCAACATCTTCTGTATCTCCTCCCTCAGAGTTTGTTTGACTCTCTCAGGCACACTATAAGGGGCCTACCTAATAGGCCTTTGGGGTCCTGTATGCACCCTGGTTTCTCAGTGAACATGTCTCCAAACTCCTGTAACACTGCTCAGATTTCTTGAACCTGGGTAGGAGATACCTGCTGAGACATTGCTACCCCTTCCTCTGAGGTGTCAGTGCAAGCATCACTGAGGAGATCAGTCATCAGATCTCCCTCAGACTCCTCCTACAATGCACTCAAATATTCAGCACAAGGACTTCCCTATCATGGTAAGGTTTCATCATGTTAACATGGTACAATTTGTGCTCCTGCATAGCAGTTTCACCATGTAGTTAACATCACTTACCTTTCTTACCACCTTGTAGGGTCCCTTCCAAGCTGCTTGCAGCTTGTTGTCTTTGACAGGAATGAGAACCATTACCTGCTGTCCTACAGCATACTCTCTACCTAGTGCTTTCCTGTCATACCATACCTTCTTCTGTTGTTGTACTTCTGCCAGGTTCTCCTGAGCCAAGCCCATGAGTTCCCTGAGCCTTGTCCTGAGGTTTAGGACATATGCCACAACAGACTCCTTGTGAGATTCACAGTCACCTTCCCACTCATCACAAATTAAATCTAGAGCTCCCCTCACTCTATGCCCATACAGCAACTCAAAGGGTGAAAAATATGTAGATTCCTTGGGGAACCTCTCTGTAAGCAAACAACAGATGGGGGAAATAATTGTTCCACTTCCTCTTAAGCTGGTCTGCAAATGCCCATAGCATGGACTTATTTGTAGAGTTTAACCTCTCAAGAGTGTCTGCAAATGCCCATAACATGAACTTATATGTAGAGTTTAACCTCTCAAGAAGACCATTAGTCTGTGGATGGTAGAGGGTGGTGTTCAGGTGCTTCACCCCACAGAACTTCCACAGACAAGCCAGCAGGTTTGACATGAAATTGGCACCTCTGTCAAGTCAGTATTTCATTTGGGAAATCTACCCTGCTGAAAATCTCTAACTAAGCATTTGCCACCTTTTCTGTCTCAATGAAGGACAAACCCACTGCCTCAGGGTATCATGTGCATAATCTACTACCACTAGGATATACTTTTTCCCTGTGGAACTTGGGGTACTCAAAGCCCCCACAATATCCATAGCTACCCCCAAAATGGCTCCTCATTCACAGGCAAATGCATCAAAGAAGCTCTCACCTTGTCTCCTGCCTTGACTACCTTTTGGTAAATGCTCACAGGTCCTGCAGGACCCTGTTACATCTCTGGAAATTCCAGGCCAATAGAAGTTCTGCATAATACATCCCTTTGTACGTTTTATGCCCATATGACCTGCAAAGGGAATATCATGGGCTATGGCTAGAAGTGCTAGCTGATAGGCTCTAGGCACTACCAACTGTTGTATCCTCTCAACTTCTAGCCTCCCTCAGGGGTCCAATCTCTAAACAGTAACCCTTTGTCCCAGTATACAGAATCCCCTTCCCTTGAAAATCAGGTGCCTCACTAGCTACCTGCCTCAGTCCTTGCAATGTAGGTTCTGAGAGCTGAGCTTGTCTAAGCTCTCTCTTTGTAACGCTTCCCACCTCCACTTCCACAGGAAGTCTGGCATCCTCTGACAGTGATGCCTCACTGTCAGCCTGTGTACTACTACTCACCTCTACCTTTGCAGTCACTCTCTCCAAGGGAACATCATTACCCACAAGCAGCTGTAGCTCACCTTCAGTCTCACTGCTACAGAGTAGTTCCCTCCCTGAAGTAACCCCCTCACCAGTCCTGGCTGCAAGTATATGGTCTGTCTGGGTCTCCCCCAGGCTACCAGACCCACATGCGTGTCTCAAAGCCTGAATGTGTGTAACTGCATTAACACATGGTACTGCCTCATTCAAATCCTTCCCTATCAGGACATCTGCAGGATGGTAGTTTGGTACCCTTGTTGTCTCAAGAAAACCTACTATTGGCATTTTGTCTTCCCACTTATTGGCTCTCTCAACATTTATTCCCCACCTTGCCTCTGTGGACATCTGTATGCCACATAGCCCCACTGGCTGCATTTAAAACATTTAACCCTAGGTCCTGGAAGTGTACCTGTACTAGTGGCTTTCCCTACTACTGGCAGATTCTGTTGGAGCAGTCCAAGCTGCCCACCATGGGTTCCTCTAGAGCAGAACTGGGGGTCCCTTTCCTATGCAGGGATGCCCTGCTTGCTAGGTATAGGTCTCCCTTCTTCCCCGACTCATCTGAAGTAGCACATTGTCTATCAGCTAATTAGATCCTCATGTCCTCATGGAAAGTGCTAAGGGCTTGTTCCCTCACCAAAAGGTCTGCCAGCCCTAGCCCTTCAAAAGTGGTTATCTGACATACACTCACCCACTTATGAAAATAAGTGCTCAGTTCAGCAACATATTCACACATACTTTCATCTGCCTTGCATCTATGCTCACAAAACCTTTTCCTATAAGTTTCAGGTGTTAGCTTAAAAAAAATTCTAATAGACAATTCTTAACATCAATATAATCAAAAAATAATTGATCAGAAATTTTAGAAAACACAGTCACAGCTTTACCATGGAGTAAGGGGGTCAGGAACCATACCCAGAGCCTTTGGTCAACATCAAACTGTTTACATATCCTCTGAAACATATGAATGAAACCATCAAAATTATCCCCCTCTGTAAACTGTGAAAGAAATATCCTGACCTTTTGTACTTCTGGGGTCCAGTTGCTCTCTTCCCCATTACCCTCCATGACTCTGGCGAAGAGTCAGCATCTCCTTTTCATACTGCCTTTGCCTTTCCTTCTCCTCAGCTTCCAGATGTAGCAGTTTCTCATTCTCCTCAGCCTGTAGACATCTCAGTCTCTCTGCTGCTTCTGTTTCCAAATGCCTGGCCTCCAACTCAGTTCTCTTTACTTTCAGATGGATTTTTAAGTCCTCTACAGAAAGGTTGATGTGTCCATTATCTAAGTGTTGTACATCTCACAGCCAGTCTGATAGTCCTCCAGATTGCTGTTTTCTGATGCAGCTGTGGCCAAAGCAGAAATTATGTCTGCCTTAGTCAGGTTTCCATACATCGGTCCCTGAGCCTAAGACATCTCAGCCAAATGGCTCCTTGACAGCTTGCCTTACTCCTCTGCTGACATGCTTGCCTGCTCTCCCTGACTAACTAAGCTAACAAAAAAAAATAAAACAATTGTGATCTGAACTTTGAATATTCACTGTGTGGCTGATTTAGAGTACAAAAACACCTTCAGTGATCACTGTACACAAGCTACAGGAATTCACTATCCATGCCACTACAAGCCAATTGTCAACCAATTAATATGTGGTTTGGATAACCCACCACTGCCAACCAATTAATATGTGATGCCCGTGCACTGGCCCAGTAATCAAGGAGCCCCAATCCTCACCACTAACACCAGTGTGGGGTGTGAGACATTGGGAAGGATAACAAATACACACACTAAAGTACAATTTCCCTTAAGAACACACAGAGATCACAACCAGTCTAGAGCTGGTTTCTCCCTTTCTCTTCAGATCCCTAATAAGACTCCCCAGTGGCACAGCTTTAGGGTACAGGCCTCAGCCTAGTGGTCAAGCTAAAACCTTCAGCACCCTCTCTGTCCAATCAGTGCTTTGTGTCCCTGCCCAAGTAGCTGACACACATACACTCTTTAAGATACGAGTTATATACAAACACACAGACACTCCTGGGGAAGGCTGGCACAGGTTCTCCAGCTATGCCTCTTCCTGCCAGTCTATAAGGTAGGACCAGCTACCACCAACCACTAATATCAGCTACTAATAAGGCCCTTACCAAAGGGTCCCCAATTTTACTGTGCAATATTATTATCCAAATAGTAAGTGTGACTGAGCAGCAAGACTATTGGAGTGGTTTTGTACAGTATCACTATATGCATGCAATGTACTCTACAGCTTAAATTATCTCTACACAAAACAGCCACACTTGAAAGGTTTAAAAATATTTAATAATAAATAATAAAAACACAAGACAATACTACTTACTACACAGTCAATATTTCAGACATCACAAGAAAATGATTAAAATAATATTGTAGAATAGTTTTGACATAAATATAGAAAACAGCTAGACTAAACTTACTATTTTCTATCTTTTCCTAAGACCAATCACAGTCCTAAATAAACTTACATATAGAGAAAAGCAGAGTATTTTTGAGTTGTTGTCAACTTTAGACAAAATTCAAAATGCTCTCCTTTCTTTCTGTCTTTAAATTGATAACACAGTACTGCTTCACATTACACCATTCTTGACACTTCTCTGTTTCCCAGGCTAACAGAAACTCAGAGTTTAACATATCTTTGATCTTGCATCTGGTCAGGAAACCACAGCAATTAAAGGTATTATATATGTAAAATCTAGCAATGAACTCTAGTCCCAAAACAATAGAAAGAATCTGCTGGTCCAGACATCATGGCTCCAAGTTTGAGATCAAACAGTCATACAAGGCTTGACTTATCAGCTTTCTTCCAGCAGAGTGCACTGTTATTACATTTTTGACGTTCAACATTTAACACACTTTTCTTCCATTTAAGAGAAGAAGACTGTGGCTTATATTAATATTTACAAATGACAGAATTATCTACAAAATTCTATCTAGCTAGGCTAGCAGCCTTCACATAAGGTACAAATATTGTGATATGTTAACAAATCAAAAAGGAAAAACATGTTCAAATGAAGTAATGAGTTGTTATCAAGAAAAATAATTTTATGGAAAATAAATAAAACTTGATAAAATAGAAAATGTGTAGTACAAAAATATCATGATACAATATTATTATGTTAAGCCTTGGGTTGTGCTAGTGAATTAAAAAGTTAAATTTATAAAAGTACAAAAAGCATGGTGTAAAACACAATTAGAATGTCAAGATTTTTATGGAGATTAGTGATTAATAAACTACCAGTAAGGGGAAATATGCCATATAAAAAATCATTGAAATAATTTGCGTATATTTTGCTAAAGAAGAAATTGCAGAACATGTTTTCTTACAATGTATAAGTGTTGCAAATTTATGAGGAAAATTGTGTAAAGAAAATGTATTTGAAAGCATAAAGGAGGTAAATTAAATAAATATGGATAGGATTATATATGGATATTATAGCCATAAAAATAAGGAATATTTTAGTAAAATAGATAAAAGATTATTTTATTTTGTGTGGACCATTTGGGATGAAAGGGTTAAATATGTCAATATGTCAATATGGTTTGCTTGACCTCATTTTAATGGTAAATGGAGACTAGCAGTAATTCTATGAAAAATTTGACAGTGGTTGTGGAAAAAGGAGTGTGGTTCAAATAAGATGATGAAGGTGTAACTTAATGAAAAGCAAGATATCTATGATTATATGACAATAATGGAAAGGAATGGAAATTTGTACACTGTATGAATCTGTAAATTTTTAAGTTTGTAAATAGTATTATGGATATTTTTTTTAAATAAAAACATCTACTCTTTTCAATAGGTACTGTTGGATCACTTACATATATTTCAGCTATCATCAATTCAAGCAGGTGATGCCTTTGTTTAACTTCTTTTTTGAAAGATGACATACTCAGGAGTAGAGCACCCCTTGTGCTGCACTGCAGTATCAGTAATTCATCTAGTTGATGTTTGAATAGAACACATAGCCTTCTGCACGAAAGGTAAGTGTGTTACCTGTTGTGCCACTGACACTGCATAGGGGGGAACGCAATAAAACTTTATTATTTTGCATTTTATTAAACAGTATGTAATTTGTCTCTGCATTCTTTAACCATGAGCTGCATTTTAATATCCTGTTACCTTATATGCACTTAAAGCAAGTGCAACCATATCCAATATACCAATCCAGAATGATCTTTCATCTTACAAAATTCCATATCATTTAAAGGTTGTTGTCTCTGTTATTGTTTAGTCATTTATTTGAATCCAATTCTTCATGATCTTAAGGACTTTAGGATGTTAGACATATCTGTGAAGAAAAACTTCTCTGAGTTCTTAAAAATTCATATTTGTTACTTCAGTAATATTCTTCATCCACTTTAGCCTCTGCTGGCCTTCTTTCTTTGCCTTCAGTCTTTCCAAGCATTTGTATTTCTCTCCAGTGAATCCTGTCTTTACATTACATGGTCAAAGTATCTGAGTTTTAGTTTTATTAGATATTTCAGTGAACAATCTGGATTTAGTTATTTAAGTATAAACTGATTCAATCCTCATGCAGTCCATGGAATTTTTAAATAATTTTCTCCAACACTGAAATTCAAAAGCATACACTTCCAGATGCAAAGTCATTACTATTCATGGTGTTGGAAACCTCCAGACATGGCATCTAACCTGGTTCAATTTTGTCAAGGGAAGATCATACTCATTCAGTCGGGTGGACATCAACGAGAAGGCACCAAGTCAATGGATGAGGGTAAGTGGTGCATACTACTTACCTTGACCTGGCCAAGGCATTTGATACATTTTCTGAATCAGTAATTGTAAACAAACTTGTAGAATTAGGCATAAACCCCTATATTATACAATAGATTATCAGCTGGTTCTCTGATAAGAACCAGGAAGTTAGGATAAGGAAGTCCACGTCCACAAATAGGCCAGTCACTAGCACAGACTCAGGGCTTTGTGCTGGGTGTTCATCTTTTTAGCATCTACAACTTGGAAGTCAAGACCAGCATCAAGAGCTTCTGGCTGACCAAGCTTTCACTGGATGCAGTCATAAACCAATCACTGCTTACAGCATATCAACCATTCACTTAATGACTCTCTTAAAGAAGTCTAACCAGCTTTCCATTGCATAAACGCAAGAATGGCTGAAAATGTTTATGCACTGCTTGGCTCTGCTTGGCTGGTTTGTGCACTGCTAAGCATATGGTTCTGCAAGGTTTTGTAATGCTTAGCTGAGCTAAGTATGCAAGTAATTTTACCTCTGTTTCATCAATATCTAATCTGAATGTCTGCTAAACTATTATGCATAATGGTGTGCTTATCTCTCAGCAGCTGCAGAGGAGAGGGCTGACAACATTGAGGTACATGCAGGGCACTTGGTCAAGTTGCTCTGTGAGTGTGGTGAGTATGGATGTATTATGGTAACTGTACTGAAATATGCAAGAAAGAGTATAGCATTAAAGCAGTAAAGTATGTACAGTAAAGTTTGTATTGCAATAAATGTGACTTAGAGTGTAGTGTAATAAATGAATAATGCCAACTGTAGCACAATAAAAACATGAAAACAATACCATTAACTGCATTAAAGTATATACAATAAAGTCTGTAGTGCAATAAATGTGGAATTAGAGCTGTACTGCAAATCCTGAATAATGAGAACTGTTGTCCAATAAAATACTTGAAAAAATGCCAGTAACTTCATTGAAGTATATACAATAAAGTCTGTAGTACAATAAGTGTGGAATTAGAGCTGTTTTGTAAGAAATGAATAATGCCAACTATTCTGCAATAACACATGAACAAATACCAATAACACCAAAGTAAATTGTGTACATTGGGATTGTCTTGTTTTAACCATTTCAGTAGATCCGTATGCACTCAGGCTGTAAAGTAAGGTGCTGCAGTCAAGTATAACACTGTAATAGCTGTAGCATGCAAATATAATGGCTGCCAAATGCATTGTTTAACACATATAGTAACATTCAAGGCTGTTTCTAGGCCAATATTGTTCACATAATGCTCGGTCAACCACAAACAGCAGGTAAGCAAGTGGGTGAGGTAGCCAACCCATGATCTGATATTGTTTATTGACTTCACAGATATTTCAACCCACTAACAATATATTGTGTACACCTGCATTCTATATGCTATTGTATAAATTACAGACTATCGCTGTCATGCTTGTATTACATGGATATGTGTTCTACTGTCACTGCAGTGTAGTATAAAACTGTAGCACAACTACCAGGTCATATTTTGGTTCCAGGTGAGCTCTAGGAAAATATCAGTCTTTCACTAAACAGCAGTGACTCAGTAGCTCAGTTTGTTAAATGCTCTGTATATAGTACATTCAGCCACATGTGGACCAGGGTTCGAATCCAGTGCTATGAAGCATTAAATATATGCAGTATCAGTCACATAATGTTTACAGATTCTCTCTCCACATAAACTAGAGGTAAGTGGGAGAAGTAGCCCATATTATGAGTAAATAATTGTGTGTTTAGATGTCACAGACTATTAAAATCATTAGCAAGAATGTGAAAATACAGCATAAAATAAAGGAAATAAATATAGTAAAAAGAAAATAAATAAAATGTGTAATCTTGGTATGGCAGTATGCCTGGAGTATCTATTAAAGGTTGCTGCAACCATTTCATATATTTCATACAGATGTCCTCTGCAGTCACTTCTATTGGATTCTATCTCCATGCCTGTCAAGCAAGGCATGATAGTTGTTTAGCTTATGTACTGTACACATACATGTCTCTCAAGTGTCATGCTGTCACGTAATGTAATTAGTAGTGCATAATCCATCTGTCACAGGATTAACATCAAAATGATTACCTAAATTGCAAAGTATCTCTACATCAGCCAACAGTGCACCTTGGTAGTTATATGGATCCACTTGATGTGCAAGTGTTCTGTGTAGTTGTGTCCCCGCAGTTGTTACTGCTTGCCCTATACTGTCCCATGCAAATAGCTTGAGAGACTGAGAGGTATGTACATGCTACAGCAGCCATATGGGACTTGTATACATAAAGACAGGACAGACCCATAGAGTAGTTAGTAGTACTGTTGTCAAATAAATAGCCTATAATGGTACTAATGGACTGTTTTTCTCTCTCTTTCCCTACCCCTTATCTTCATTTATTTATTATTGTTAATCATTGGTTATGATTTACTATTAACATATGTTTTTACATTAAATGTATTTTGGGGCATGTGTTTTATTACTGTTATGTACTATAATGGTTGCATATCAACATATCTTGTTGCATTACCTATTTTGTTGGCCTTATGCTGTAGCTGTTACTGGCATGCTGTTAACATACTGACTGTTCTGTTATTTATTATTGTGATTCACATAATATGCATTGATATGTAATTGGGTTATTTCCACTGTTCTGGCATGTTGTTATTACTAACAATGTTTTCTTCATAACTAACCTATACTTATTGGTATACCTCCATCAGCACAGCATGTCAGGGCATGCCGGTGACCAGTGATCTGCCTACCTTGCTTCTACTGGCTGTGGCACCAGGTCCAGGCACATCTGGTAACCTAAGCCAGTGGTGCTCCTTCGACTGCCCATGCACCACCTGTGGTATTGGGTGAACCTGCCTCAGGGGACAGGGCCTGGCCTCCCATTGGGAGCGGTGGTGGGGGACTACAGTCACCCCAGCAGTAACTGCCATTCATGGTGTGCAGGATCATGCATCAGACCTATGAACATCACCTGTGCCAGATTGAGGGCACACTGGCCAACCTAGTGGAGCAGGCTGGCCCTGTCGCCCAGCCTCCAGTGTAGCCACTTTTGGGGCAGTGAAGAAGTTGTGTCTGCTGTCCCATGGGTGGGATGTCAGTTGTGCTGCTGCTGTCTGGAGACACATGTGACTCAGATTTCACAACACCTACCCCATCCAAGGTGTTTACCCCCTCAGGTGTCACACACTGCCCCTGTCTGCTGTCTTGCCTATCTTGTCTGTCTGCACTTGCATCCTCTTCTACCCAACATGTACCTATGGCCCTTCCCCAACATTTCACTCTCTCCTTAAAAAAATGGGCATTTGTCCCATAAAAAAATATTGCCCCATACATAGCTCTCCATTTCACACACGTGTCCACTGCACACAACTAATTTGGTCCAATTGGCTTGGCAAACCATTTATGTTGTCCTCACCCTCTCTTTGGGGTTTGAGAGTCCAAATTCATCTCCAAACCTGTCAAAATGCACAGCTGCTGCTGTACAAGAAATGGATAGCTATGGTTCTTTCCTGCACCCTTCATGCACATCCCTAACTATCTTTCACTATGTTTTCCCCCTGATTGCCTACATTTCACCATTCTCATATTACCTCCCTTTCTCTTTTTTTTTTATTTTTTAGCACGGATTTTCACAGAGCTAGGTGAACTGGCACAGAGGGGTGCACTGTGCCACTTCACTTAGCTAAGCTTAAATAAGCTTTAATGATCCTATGTGTTTATCACATTGTTAGCCACATGTACAAAATAATCACCTCTGCCATGTTTCAAACCCAGGCCCCTGTCAACTATAGCCTACTGCTTTACCCGACCATGCCATACAGATCTTAACTAAAACAGGTGTTTCCAGAAAAACATACTGATTACCACTTATACTCATTAGGCATGTCTTAGCAGAGCTGCAAGCTGCACCATACTACACAAACTGAAATTAAAACTAATGGGAAAAATATGAGTGTACCTTGGAATCTGGTGTAATAATACACAAGTAGACAGCCAAATAAATAATAATAGAAGTAGGTGAAGCCTAAGATAGTAGGTAAATGTTCCCGTTTATCAGCAACATGTTTAAACACACCTGCTAAGGCATCAGTGGCAAAGTACATATGTTCATCTAGGACTCTGGTGCCGAAAAACAGCCTTTGAAAACCATGCATATACTGATGGATGCAGACAATGTGTGTCACAGCCTGTATGACTGCACATATATCTTGCAAATACACCTTCTGTAGCACTGATTCAGTAGCTCAGTCTGTTAAATGCCTTGCATGCAGTGCATTTTACCACACACAGTCCTGGGTTCAAATCCAGTGTTGTGTTGCACTTCAATTACATTGTTGTGATGACAGCAAGTAATGACTGAGTTATGCAATTTTAATCCCCACAGGTTACTGCTACTTAATTATCTGCTACCAGTTTTTGCAAGTCAGAGGCCTGCAGGCATGGACACATTGCACATATCAGTATAGCCTAACTATATGTTGCCTATTACTACTACCAGATGTCAGTGTCTCATCAAACTCTGATGATGATGGTGGCCATAGTGAGGCACAGGTAAGGTTGTTGGGGGCTGAATCTATCCCAGAGGTTGGCATCCCTCATCTGAACTCATTGTCACTGCACACAGTCAGTCTGCCCACATATACCCACTCCCCAGAGGCCACAGATATTGGAAAGTCAGAGGGTGATCAAATTGAACAGGACAGTGTGACAACTATGGTGTCAGTGAGTGTAGACACTGGCCATAACCAAAGAGCTAGCGAGGTCCCACATAGGCAAATTGACAGGGGTGCTCGAAGGAGGACTGCTGCCCATCCACCATCTGTTGCAGGTGTCACATAATGGGTCACTCTTCGAATGTTTCAGGCAGAGCCAATGTTAGCATTTTGGAGGCCCCAAGCAAGTTGTCAAGTTGGGGGCCCTGGAAACTTCCAGTCCAATTTTCAATCTGTTACTGCCACCCCTCCTAAGCAACCTTTTAGCTCATGTTGCAGAGCTTTAGGAGCAGTATGCATAGACTGAACTGTAGAAACAATGCTTTTTTATTATGACAGGACTGTGTACAACACCGGGTTAGCCCATCTCACAGAGGGACATTCACAGTGACTGGCATTTAGTTACAACAATGATACATTACAACAGGTTTGCTTGCAGGACTGGAATATTGCTTAAACCCCTTACTTATTGACCACATTGTTTTTTTAGTGCTACCCAGAAGAGTTATGTACCTGTCTGTCATTACTGTGTTTGCACAAATAAAATCAATGATATTTTTTGCAGACATGCTCACACTCACACACTGCACATTTGCCTTCATGGATATAGGAGGAATAACATTTCACCTGCTGCATGTTTTTGAGGTGCTGGTATCATACCTCCCAACTTTACAGATTTTTGCAGAATGTGTAGATTTTTGGCTCATATTTTTGGCCTGTTCCTCTTTTTTCCTGTCAAATCAATGGGATGATCTCAGGATTGAAGTCACTAACTAATGACATACATTTGCGTTTCAGACTTTAAATCCTTCAGAAAATGTATATTAAAACAAATCCTGTTACTCTAGAAACTTTCTAAGTTTATAAGAGAAATATTTAAACTATGTCCCTATTTGTACCGCCATTTTGTAAAGCTTTGTCCAGACGTTTTTGCATTAACAGGTTGAGAGGTATGGCTGGGGTTAACGAGAGCACATGGATAAATGCATACACAGACATGGAGGGCATGCATACTCTTCATTGTAAAAGACATGGAGGGCATGCATACTCTACATAGTAAAAAGCTACAGTCAAGAACTCAACCAGAGCAAAGCACTGTGAAATGGCAATGCTGCTCACTGGCAAAGAACAATTGCTTTCATACACATCTTCCTCCTAACAATCTACCAAAGATAGCCATCTACCATATGTAATAGCTATGTTTGTGATGGTAAGTGAAAGAAAACATGGACAAACAAATTGTTACTATTACACGCAGTGCAACCACATTCCCTCTAACATACACATACATGCATGCAAGCACACACACACACACACACACACACACACACACACACACACACACACACACACACACACACACACACACACACACACACACACACACACACACACACACACACACACACACGCACACACACAAATAAGCATAATTCCAATGTTGATGTTTGTGCTAGAATAAATTTTTGCCAGCTTGTTACTCATACTACAACACACTCGCTCACATGCAAAAGCCATAGTGAAACTAGCTTTACACTGATTTCAGCAAAAAGCAATAATTTTTCAACACTAGTATTGCCACACCAGATCAGTGACCATTTACCAGTCATTAAACAGCAGCAGGAGTAAGTCACTTTTATTTACCTCAGTGAATAGCAATGCATACCTGACGCTGCCCTAAATTTCAGAGAATGTTCCTGATTTTGCCTCATGATTTTGCTCTGTCCAGCATGAAAAGTCTGATTTGCTGGTAAATCATTCAGGATTACAGAAGGTTAATAAATCCAGACACCAGAGTTTCATAATTTTTATTGTCCAGAAAATGCATGTTTATGCAAATTGTGTTATTCTGTAGACTTTTTAAGTGAATTAGAGTAATATTTAAAAAAGTGTTCTTGATTTTGAGACATTATTCTGCTATTATGTTTGACTTTAGCCCAGAATTCTTGAACAAAGATGTTGAGAGTTATACTATGTAGTGTTCTGTCAATATTTATAACTCCCCCCGAAAGAGAAAACCATCCCTGAAAATCAGGTCCATCATGTCTTAAAATCCAAGATAAATGCTGAGATAGGTCACTCTGAGCTGCTGACCTCCAGTGTTTACCTTGTTCATGATCACTCATTATCAGCCTTGTGTTAACATGGTCATATCAGAACCCTTTTTTTGTATAAAGCATGTGATCAGAAAATTCATCTTTTTTTCTCCTCATTTTCCCCCAGCAATCAGCAATTTTTCTGGGGCTCCTACACAATTGTTGATTGAGGGGCCCCTTGTAGCCACATGTACTGGTACTAAAGCTGGCTATAGTTTTAATTCTAGAGGAGGGAATGCCTATCACCAAGATTTAACTATATTAAATAAAATGTGAAGTCTGTAACTTGACAAAACACTGTGATCAAAACCAGAGATATATTTGAATTATAAAGGAGATATAAATAAGAGTTGTTATTGCCTACCTGGTTTGCTGTACTAGCTTTTGTTTGACAAACATGTAATAAAATATCAAAATAGAATTATTTGCTGTGATTGCCCCCCCCCCCCAGGAACAGGGGGCTCCCAGTGACCACAGGGTTCACTGGTGCCTAAAGCCAGCTATAGTTTTGGGCTATCATGGAGGCACAGGCATATTCTGAATGCAACAGCAGACAGATGCTTAGGGTTATGGATGCAGCCCGGTCTGATATTCGTGACTGCCTACACTGCATTGCGTACACCCTGGATCAGTTCACTGATGTAGTGGATAGACGGTGGGCTGAGACAATGTCTGTCTTTGACCGCACATGGTCTGTGCTTGTACATCTGGTTGGAGGTGGGCATCAGACACATGGACATAGATCAGCAACACCATCTGCTGAAAGTCCTTGTGGTCATGCACACACACACACTACTGTAGTGGCAGTTCCTTCAGCACTACAGATGGTAGTGTGCTGTCCACACCATGAAATGGCAGGCCATGGGAACGTGGTCCTGGGTGGTCCTGTGGGAGACATGGGCCCAGCAGACATCAGTCACCATCAGCTACTAGCACCACATCTGACCTTGGGCATGGTGGTGCCAGTGCTACTCCTGGTGGAACCAATTTTCATGTTCATTGCTGAAGATGGTGAACTGTCCACTCTACCATGTACAGTCCACAGCTATCCAACATACACACATGTAGGGCTAGCACTGGGCTTGAGTGTGTACATGCACACACTCAAACACTACTGTCATATGCAGGTCAGCAATAGATACACAAGGCACCTCTTCATGGCCCATCTAACCAGCACCCATTCCTGATTCACACACAGGCCGTCAGCTGTTTGGCACAGCCTAGGCCTCTTGAACCCCCACACCACACACTGTGCATGTGATGATACCTGTGTTACATCCCTGCCATCTGTGCCATCGATGCAGGGACATGCAAATATGTGTGTGATGCATAGGGTGACTATATTACTTAATGACAATGAAAAGGTGCACGTATGACCATTGCTCGGCTATGAAATACCAACTGACAAAAAATCAAAAAGCCAGCAAAAATGGTGGAATATACATTCATATAAATTTATTAATATAAAGACAAGAGGGAATAACCCCCCTGACCACAAATATCCAAACCAGTTTCGGCTACAATTTTCTAAAAATTTTTTAGGGATTTAGGCGACTATGAGAGAGGAAAACCTTTTGATACATCTAAAAATGTTTCCTTTAGATTACCTAATAACAAAAAAGTTTCGACTCCCAAGAGAAAGAGACCAAAATCTATATTAAAGAAGAGCTTTGGCTCTTCCAGTTTTACTTCTGGGGAGGACACATCCTCTAATACTGAAGGTGAGGGGAACCATTTTGATGTTTCACCTGACCCCAAAAGGAAAAACTTGTCCCACTCTCTGTGTTCAGATTCAGACGAGGGGGGCGGAAACACAAAAAGAGGCAAACCCAAACAGGGTCTGGAGGCTTTTTGAAAATGATGACAGAACACTGATTACTAACTCTAATGTTCACAACATTTCCTCTGTGGAGCTTACCAATACACAAATTAAAATACTTAAAGGATTAAATTTTGTTCCTGTTTTTTTTGTTTCTGAATATTCCTTGGCCCAGGATGTGTCTAATTTCTGTCCGTTGTTAAATTTGAAATTGTTTTATACTGACAGTGACTCTTCCGTACCTCAAGAATTCAAGTTCAAGAAATCAACCTTTAATCCGCCTATGACACATTTGGTAGAAGTTTTTCAAAACAATGTGTTGAAGGATCTACATTGCTATTTAAGGGATTTTCCTGTATCATATAATAATTTGTCCAAGGATGAAGTGCAGAGTGTGGATGAGCTTATGAACAAAAAGAATTTAGTCATAACTCAGGCTGACAAGGGTGGGGCAGTTGTGGTCCAAGATAAGGTCAAATATGATAAGGAGGCCATGAGACAATTGGGGGATAAAGAATATTATATGCATATGCCCCTGGACCTGTCCCCTCACCTTCAACTGAAGATTGAATAATTCTTGACACAAGCAGTAGAGGAGGGTATTATAACACAGGCTGTGAAAAACCAACTTATTGTTCCATTTCCTAAGAAACAATATTTTTATTTGTTGCCCAAGATACATAAGCATGTTATCAATCCACCAGGTAGGCCTATTGTCTCAGGACATGGGTCCCTTACTGAACCATTGTCTGAATATCTTACTCATTTTTTAAAACCGTTGCTCTCTTCCATCAGAGCGAGGATTCAAGACACCACTCAATTATCGGATATAATTAATGATACACAACTTGAGCCCCATTGGCTATTATGAACTCTGGACATCACCTCTCTCTATACCAATATTCCACATTGGGCGGGCTTGCAAGCCTTGGATTATTGGTTGGCTAGATCTGGTCTCTATCGATCTGGATTTAACATGTTTTTGGTATGTTTGACAGAATATGTTCTGACCAGCAATGTTTTTTACTATCAGAATCAATGTTTTTGGCAGATAAAAGGAACAGCTATGGGTGCGTCTTTTGCACCCATTTATGCGGACCTATTTATGGCCTACATTGAGGAGGTCATGATTTATGACCACAATCATAATATCTACATGTGCGAGATGGACATCTGGCGACGTTATCTGGATGATTGTTGGTTGGTGTGGAAGGCTGATGAGATTTATCTTCAGGAGTTTGTTGATTATCTTAATGATAATATATGGGGAATTGAATTCTAGATGAATTATCATAGATCTAGGATGTTATTTCTAGATTTGGAAATTAATAGGAATTTGGATGATACTTTGTCCACCACATTATTTAGAAAATTTCCTGAATACAATTCCCTGTTACATGCCACCAGCTTCCACCCACAACATATCATCCAGAACATACCAAAATCCCAATTTCTTAGAGCCAGAAGGATTTGCTCTAGTCAACATTCTTTTGCAGTCATTCGGGATGATCTTGTTCGAAGATTTAATGAGAGTTATCGTCCAGGTACGGTATGCCAAAATTGGGCTTCTAATCTAAATAGGCAGGATTTATTATGTTACAAAGATAAGAACAAAGATGTTTCTCAGCAGCCTTTACGGTTGGTTACCACTTATGGATGTAATTCCAGGGGCTTTATGAATATCATTCAGAGACATTGGAATATTTTGATGGCAGATGAAAAGTTGTATCCCTTCTTAAGAGAAAGGTGTTCTTTCTCTTTTAGAAGGGGACGCACATTGGGTTCCATGTTTAGTCATTACAAGAGGGCCTTTTTTGATTCTACAGGTTCCACTCAACTATCCCTAACTGGTAGACCGGTTTTGGGCTGTATTCCCTGTGGTCACTGTTCATACTGTGCTCGTGTCCAAAATACTCAGGAATTTAGTAGTAGGAATACTCCTGAGATTTTTTATATCACAATTTGGGCCAATTGCAGCACTGATTGGGTTATCTATTTGGTTACTTGCACTTGCTTTGCATTTTACGTGGGGCAAACCTCCAGACCTTTCCGTTTAAGAATTGTTGAACACCTTAGCGACATCAGAAACAAACGTCAAAATAATGCTTTATACAAACATGTTTTAAAGCATTCATCAGCTTCCTTTAAGTTTGCTATTATTGATTGTATTAAGGGTACATGTAGGGATAAACACAGTTGGCATGAGCTACTTAATTTTAAAGAAAGGAAATGGATAGTTGAACTTGGAGCCCTATTTCCACCTGGTCTTAATGACCAATTTTGAATCATCTATTATCTGTTTTCATTTGTTCTCATATTACACTGTAGATATCTATATATATATATATATATATATATATATATATATATATATATATATATATATACTGCTTATTGGTTGTTTCTACTGTTTTTTATCCACTGAAGAAGGCTCTTTTTTGTAGCCGAAAACCGGTTTGGATATTTCTGGTCAGGGGGGTGCATAAGGTAAAACAGTGTATCAGGGACAATGAGGGTAGTCAGCGTAATCATGCATTCATGCTTTGTGACAAGGTCTGCTACCCTTGATACGTGCCACCTGTGATTTCTGAAGACACAAATCTAGATGGTGGTGGCTATCAGTTATGCTTATGTAGATGAGGGTAATTTATGGCCACCAGCTAGTCACAAGGCTATATAATGTATAACCACTGCACAGAGATAGCCCATATGGGCATGTCTCTAGTGCTGTAAGGGGATAGTTTTATACACACACACAGGTGGCTTATGAGAGATTAGAATCCCTACATAACTAGTAGTACACACTATAGTTTACAGTACTTATTACATGTGCCATGAAGTCTATCTGATATTAGACTGTCATTCAGTGCTCTTAAGGTGGATGACATCAGCAGGCCTTGTAAAGAAGGCCAATGTTGAGGTCAACAGCTAGTCACAGAGCCATAAAATCCATAACCATTTCACAGAGATGGGCAGGTTTGCAGAACTTCAAGGGGATATTTTGACACACACAAATTGGTTGATGTAAGATCAGAGCCCCTACCTATCTAGCAGTACACACTACAGCTTGCAGTACTTATCATATGTGCCACGGAGTTTACCTGATGTTAGACTGTGAGTCAGTGCTCTTAAGGTGGATGACATCAACAGGCCTTGTAAATGAGGCCAATGTTAAGGTCAGCAGCTAATCTCAGGACCATAACATGAATAACTATTACACAGACCAGATGAGCATGTCTATAGTGCTGCAAGGGGTTATATTTACATGCACACAAGTTGGATGATTTGAAATGAGAACTCCTACCTGTCTAGTAGTACACACTACAGCTTGCTGTACTTATTGCATGTACCATGGGATTTATCTGATATTAGACTGTCAGCTAGCATCCTTAAGGTGGATGACATCAGCAGGCCTTGTAAATGAATCCAATGTTGAGGCCAGCAGCTAGTCACAGGGGCATAAAATGCATAACCATTGCACAGAGATGGGCATGTCTGTAATGCTGCAAGGGGATATATTTACACACACAGGTTGGATGATGTGAGATTAGAGTCCCTGCCTATCTAGTAGTACACATTATAGCTTACAGTACTTATCACATGCACCATGGAGTTTACCTGATATGAGACTGTCAGCCAGTACTCTTAAGGTGGATGACATCAGCAGGCCTTGTAGAGGAGGGCAATTTAAAGGCCAGCAGCTAGTCACAGGGCCATAAAATGAGTAACCATTGCACATAGACCAGATGAGCATGTCTGTACTGCTGCATTGGGGTATACACTCACAGACACATGCACACACACACACACACACACACACACACACACACACACACACACACACACACAGTTGGCTGATGTGAGATTAGAACCCCTACCTACCATTACGCAATAGCTTGCAGTACATATTGCATGTGCCACAAGTTATCTCTATTGTATATGTGGATCCAGGCACAGTACTTGTAGAGTACACAAAGTGGCCTTGTGTTAGACAGCATGTGTGGCCTGCAGAGTGATACTGCTTGGTACTGTTATTGTATCTAGTGTCCTAGCAGTGTGATACATGCTGATACCTGCTAACTGTGCACACATACAAGGGATATTAGCAGGTATCACACTGCTAGTGTCCTAGCAGTGTGATACCGGCTAATATCCCTCCTATGTGTGTACAGTTACCAGTATGGCCATATGTAGCTGGCTGCAGTTTGATAGGTGGACATATGGCCAGGGACAATATGGCCTGTCCAAGATATGCATTACAACTAGTGTACATTACACCACCTGCTTACCTGTGTCTGTCTAAAGGATGACATTCCACAGGCACAGGGGTCTGTGGGTAAATGGATTATGTACTGTTGTGGCCTTGGTCTGGTTCCATCAGACAACTGGTGTGATGTGCAAGTGCAGCTAACCCCAGCGTTCCAAAGGTATGTGGTGACATTCATACATCTCTACACATGCGCGCACACACACACACACACACACACACACACACACACACACACACACACACACACACACACACACACACACACACACACACACACACACACACACACAGTTGGCTGATGTGAGATTAGAACCCCTACCTACCATTATGCAATAGCTTGCAGTACATATTGCATGTGCCACAGGTTATCTCTGTTGTATATGTGGATCCAGGCACAGTACTTGTAGAGTACACAGAGTGGCCTTGTGTTAGACAGCATGTGTGGCCTGCAGAGTGATACTGCTTGGTACTGTTATTGTATCTAGTGTCCTAGCAGTGTGATACATGCTGATACCTGCTAACTGTGCACACATACAAGGGATATTAGCAGGTATCACACTGCTAGTGTCCTAGCAGTGTGATACCGGCTAATATCCCTCCTATGTGTGTACAGTTACCAGTATGGCCATATGTAGCTGGCTGCAGTTTGATAGGTGGACATATGGCCAGGGACAATATGGCCTGTCCAAGATATGCGTTACAACTAGTGTACATTACACCACCTGCTTACCTGTGTCTGTCTAAAGGATGACATTCCACAGGCACAGGGGTCTGTGGGTGAATGGATTATGTACTGCTGTGGCCTTGGTCTGGTTCCATCGGACAACTGGTGTGATGTGCAAGTGCAGCTAACCCCAGTGTTCCAAAGGTATGTGGTGACATTCATACATCTCTACACACGCGCACACACACACACACACACACACACACACACACACACACACACACACACACGCATATATATATATATATATGTGTGTGTGTGTGTGTGTGTGTGTGTGTGTGTGTGTGTGTGTGTGTGTCTGTGTATAACAGGGATGTCACCTTAACTGTTGATGTGTGGGTACATTATGTAAATGTGTTATGTAGATATATGTGGGGAGTCTATGTATCATTGTACTTTACATATATATATATATATATATATATATATATATATATATAGATACACACACACACACACACACACACACACACACACACACACACACACACACACACACACACAAGTGCCACATACTGATAGCTACACTAATCATGTGTAAGGGGGATAGGGAGAGATAGATATGTATATGTAGCTCTCTGTATGCACAGACATATTTCCACATAGTAGGTCTTTGGGCTGAAGAGGAAACAGACTTAGTCTCAAATTTGCTAAGTGTAGGAGCATGCCCAGTGTGACTGTCGGTACTTTCAAGGTGACTCCAGGCCAGAACTACCTGTACTCCAGTATGGGATTTTGTGTGCTGCAGACCATTGGCTGCTGCACCTGTTTCCACAGTACAGCACTCCCCTGATATTGTCCAAGGCATTCCCTGGCTATTTGCTGTACTTAATATGTGACTCATACCTTTCAACTGTACAGATTTTCACAGAATGTCCAGATTTTTGCCTCATATTTTTGATCTGTGTTTTATAACATTGTGGTTTTCTGGCAAATTAGTGGTAAATCATTAAAGATTGAAGTTAATAAATAATGACAGACATTTGAGCTTCAGACTCAATACACATCAGAAGATTCATTCTAATGCAAGAACTGGTATTCTATCAATATTCTATGTAAGAGCAATATTTAAAACTTGTCTCTATTTGTGGGCCTTTGTCTCACTTTTATTCATGGCTTTATCCAGATCTCTTGCTCTAAGAGGTGGAGAGGTATGATGTGACTGGGGTGCATGATGTAATACCACATACTGGGTGGCAGTTTGCCTACCACTCACTGTACATGTTTTTTGCAGAATGTCCAGCATTTAACCCCATATGTGTGCTCTGTTCCTCATACAGTTGTGGTTTTCCAGTAACATACTGTAAAATGCAGTCACTGAAGTGTTGTAACTACTTACACATTTAAGTGATGGCCTTTACATCCTGCAGCTAATTTGACCTGTTGCAACCTGCTTTTATACTAGCCACTTTCTAGGTTACTCAGAATATGTATAATGTCTGTCTGTAGGTTTGGCCCTTTGTCCTCCATTCTCTCTGGCTTTGTCCAGCTTCCTTGCAGTGAAAGATTGAGAGGTCATGACTGTTTGTGGGAATACCACCACATGAGTACTTCACATGCAAAAGATGTAGATGCTGCCAGATTCGAACCATCATCACCATCAACCATGTTAATGTCCCTAGCCCAGTGAGCCACACCAGTTGCCAGACAGAGAGGTTTCATTCCTTACACTATCAACAGCATACAGACATACATTGTCACCCCTGCACTATGTGGGAAATACAACGTGTGGCGAGGTTCTATGTCACTGCTCTGGAATTGTCTTGTCTGCTGATATATCATTGCAGACATAGCTTTACAGCAGTTGTATGGGAACACTAATGTGTTGGGGATGGGAGACAACCAGCCCATGTTCTTTAGGCATAGACAGTCATGCAACTGTCCTGTGACCCCACTGTTCGAAATCTCCCTTGAATAATGCAGTGGAGTGTCCAGCCATATGGCCTAGTGAATATTATGGGGCACAAGGTATTGGACAGAGTACCTGTTGTCCCAAGTGGCTGTTAGATCTCTGCAAGTAGAACAGTAGCCCACTATATTCCTTTGCATACATGCAGTAGGTCCATACATATGCTCCCATAGTCTACTACCCCAGACAAGTGGTGTATAGGAGAGTGACTTACCTTGCGAATGCAGCAGTTGACAGACCTGTAGATCAAGGCAGACTTTATCTGATGCATGCAGTACACAGCCAATACATGGTTAAGTACAGGTTGTGTGGGCTGGCTGGTATAATTTTTATTATATGTATGCGAGTCAGAGTAAGGTGTCAGTTCCTAGGGTGCTAGGTTATCAGTGCATGCACTATGCATTGTCTCTTGGCCAAGGCCAGGGCATACTGGGCACGCCTACATTTGCCCGCATGGGCAACCTCAAGGGGTTCCTCCTCTGAGTCCCCCTATGGATGTGGCTGTGGGGGCCTAGGCACTGGTGGAGGGCTGTGTATCCCTTCCCTTTGATGATCCTGCTTCAGCTGTTTCCACAGGATCATATTGTTTAGCATGGCACATACTATGAACATCTTTGCACTTGTGGCTAGAGAGTACTGCAGGGCTCCACCAGATATATTGAGGCACCTGATCTGTGACTTCAGCAGCCCAAACACATGCTCCATAATGTTCATAGTTTGTACATGTGCCTCATTATGGCATTCTTTGGTACTGCATATCTCTCAACTGTACAGATTTTTGCAGAATGTACAGATTTTCGGCTCATATTTTTAGTCTATTCCTCATAATATTTGTGGTTTTCTGGCAAATCACTGGGATGATCTGAGGATTGACGTCACTAAATAATGATATACATTTGAGTTTCAGAGTTCAAATCATTCAGAAAATATATGTTAAAATAAATCCAGCTACTCTAGCAACTTTCTAAGTTTATAAGAGTAAATGTTAAATATGTCCCTAATTTTGGGCTTTTGCCCCCCCCCCACTTTGTTGGCTTTATCCAGATTTCTTGCCCTAAGAGGTTGAGAGGTATGTTTGGTAAGTGTGTATGCATTTCTGATGGGTGTCATCATCCATGGTTCCAGTGCGTCACCAGCATCCCCCAGTAAATACCCAAACATCTGTTACAGCTGTGATGCATCCAGATATGGGAGTCATGAACACTGGCAGGGCTGCCAGCACACACATTCATGATAATGCCCTAGGCATTGCACATGCCCTGGCAGTTGATGGAGTGATACCCCTTGCAGTTGATGAAGATTCTACCCTCCTCACCAGGTGGTGCCTTGATGTGTACATGAGTTCAGTCTATGGCACCCAGTACCTCAGGGTAGTGTGGTATATGGTACAAGAGTTGCATACTGCTGGTCCTCTCCTCAGGTGTTTAGGGTAAATAAATGTGCTCACTGGCATGTTGTAACATGGCATCCAGAAACTGGTGGAGTACCCTGGATGCTGATGCCTGTTAGACCTCCATCATGTCCCCAGTTGGCCTTTAGAAAGTACCTGTAGCTAGTATCCTAAGGGGTACACATACCTTTGTTTCCACCATGATGGGTTCCCCTCTCTTGGTTTTGGGTCTGAGTTCCGGGTGGCAGAGCTGACTGAGTTCTTGTAGTATGTCTCTCTCTGCCCTGTAGCACTCTACAATATCCAGCTCATGTAGCTCCTGGAAGGTTACCATAGTCCTGAACACTCTCCTCCTTCTCAGTTTAAGCCTATTGTCAGCAGTAGCATCAACACTGACCTCAGCATCTAGAACATACAGATGTAGTAGACCTGTAGCAGCCCCTAGCATTCCTTCAGTTAAAAATCCCAAGTCTGTACTCCACTGGTGCAGAGTATGAGGGTGAAATCAGATTGTGGGGTGTATACAATCTTTATAGTGCTCTGCTGTATGTGCAGCCTGTATGATTGGCTACCTGTGATGCATTCCACCTGCCAAGTAGATCATTAAGGGCTTTTAATGGCCCTAGTTTAAATGAAATATGGGTCATCAGTAATTTATTAATCATTGGCTTTGTCATCCAATTGTATTGTTATTTTTGACAGCCTTCCTTTCTCAGCACTGCGGCATGCAGTGCAAACCCGCACTGCAAAGATAAACAATGCTCAGCAGTCACTAGACACCCACATGGAAGGTCATGCTCAGCATGGTGGCGCACCATGCAAACATGCACAAACGCAAACATGATGAAACACAAGTCCCAAAGGTAAACAAAGCTTAGCAGACACTGTACACACCCACCAGCTCAGCAGACCCGTGCATGCAAACAGGCTTCAGTGAGCTTAAAAAAAATGTAAACACACCCCTTTTTGATGTCAGCTACCTCTTCAGTGGACACCAACATGGCTCTCTGCCTACACAGATGGGATCTGCAGACACAGATACCCATTTTTGCTATTCAGTAACCCCAGCTCATTTGCATAGCAATCCATGCACACAACCTGGAAACTACATGGTTACAGGCCTTTTAAGCAACCACAGCAGTCTACAATTGTACATACACCAAGCAGGGTTCTATAATGAATTACTTTCACATACTACTAATTTTTGTTTTTATACTTTTTAATTTTTTTTGTCATAACAGCATGATTGTGCACTGCGGTGCACCACACAAACATAACCTGATTATTAAAAAAATGAAATTATTTTAAATTATTTTCCATTATGTTTTGGACACACAGTGGATATTTTTGCACATATCTGTGTCTGCTATGCTCTTTCTGTCCTTCTAACTGCACTTTTACAGCCCCTGTTGTCTGTTTAACATCCTGTACATGGAATTTTTCCATGTACATTTCGGACGCCAACACTGCCTATCTGCTTACGGGATTGCTCTACCACCCACATTTGCATGCAATTCACCTGCTTATGATGTGATTTGCATGCCACAGACACTTCCATGTTGGCATGCTCGTGGCTCGTGCACATCCCTCAGCTTTATTTACTCATTCGCACATCTGCTTAATTCTGTGTAAGCACCATGCCACTATGCCTACATGAAAAAAGTTTGTATAGGCTTTATTGAATTTGTCCCCTTATTTTTCATCTCTTCCACCATCATTCAAGAGGTGATACCTTCATATTATACTTCTCTCAAGTCTACTTTGTGTCCTAGTTTAACATAAAATATTCTTTTTAACTGTGATAAACAGAATGATGAGCTGATTTGTAAAGTCTCATAAGACGTTCTCAAGCAGCATTAATTGTAAAGTGTAGAATATAGATAAGCATCTATTAATGACAGTCAGAAATATAGAATGAATTATATGCTGAAAGCCACTAAATAGACAAAGATCCCTGATATTATAATAAAACAAGAATCAGCACATAAAAGTCACCCTTAAGCTCCATCTAAAAGAAGAATCAGTCTTAGTAAGAGAGATTCTACGTTTTGTATACTTTTGAATAGAAGGAGGTAAAAAACATAAATTCCAAGCCTCCACTGATATCAAGTAAAAGACGTCTTTTATTTTGATTTCCTTCATAGAGATGTACAAAGTAACTACAGAAGCCAAATGTTATTTTTTTTCCAATGATATTTTATAAAATACTACTTACATTGTTAATTTTAATCTACCTTGCTGTTCAAGCAACTTTTCACACTTGCATTTGGCAGAATGTAGACTGCTAATGCTGTCAACATCACCAGCCTGAGTATAAAGTGTTATCTAAAAAGAAAAAGAGAAAGCAGATAAGGAATACATGATGAAGAAAAATTATTTAGAAAACTTTATTCTACAAACCTGCTTAACTGGAAGAGCTCACATTTGTGTGTTTGGGGGGACAAGGAAAAAGTAAAAAAAAAAGCATATGCTGCAATAGATAAATACTAAATACTAATTCCTGACACCATGTACACAGAATTATAAATAGGAAAGAAGAGGGAGTATTTGAAGATTCATTGATGATGTGTTCTTATGTAACATCTGAATGGTGGAATGAATTATAGCTCATTTTAGGTCTTATAAAACTGGGGGAAGCAACACCGTAATGCAGTTTGTGCCTGGGATTTGCAGAAGTTGATGTGGAGCTGATTATTGATTAAAGAAGAAAGCAGGAAAATTGAAGACCACATTTTAACTCAACTCAAGTCAGATCAACTCAATCAACTATTACTAGCCCACAAAATAATACATAAATCTGAAAACACCCTAGCCCTACAAAATCTTTTGCAACCCTATACAACCGCTAGGCCCTTGAGGTCTAGCACACAAAACCTCCTCAAAGTAACCAAATATAACAATGAAGCTGGTAAGTCTGTCTACAGCCACTGTATAGCAAACACTTGGAACTCCCTTCCTGCCCACATAACTGACAACAAATCCCCATCACAGTTCAAGAAACTTGTTAAAACTCACTTTTTGAATAATCGACTGTGCTCATGTATCCCCCTGGCTAATGTCTCATTAGAACACTTCACCTAACTTAAGTAATTCTGTTAAGCCACCCAGTCATAGTAGTGAACCCACTTAGGACTGTTAATCTACTGCTCATCCCATCTCTCCAGGAGTTAGCGAAAACTATCCCAGTAATGTTGAGCTTTCTAAAAGCAATAAAAACCAGGAGAAGACATATTGTAAATCAATTTGTTATCCTTCTCAACTAAGACTAGGTGAAGACATATAGTGAATCAATTTGTTATCCTTCTCAACTATAGCGAGCATCATCTGCTCTCTCAGAGCCTTATTCTATATCTCTCTGCTTTTACTCTGATAGTAAATCTATCACAGGAACCCTAAACGTAGGAATATCTTCTAAAATGTAATATTATATTGTAGAAAACTAATGTATCCTATCTGTTAGTTAATATGTATGTCAAAGTCTCTTCGATGGAAATTGTATGCCAAAAGTTTGCCCTTAAAACTATGTTTTGTAAAATATTTTTCTCTTGGAGCTTTTCTCCCTGGGCCTCCACTGAAAATGGACTTGTAACCCAGTTGGACTGTCCCGGTCAACAAATGTAAAATAAATAAATAAATACATTTTAGAGTATTTATCTTTTTGTCATTGCCATTTTTTGGTTCTGTTGTTTGTTTGGTTGCAGAGAATTATTTATGTCTAATGACAACTTAAATTTGTGGATTTTATATTTTTCCCATTTGACATGTTCATGATCCTGTGGAAAGAGAAAATGTGAAACAAGGATTTGAACTGGGAATTGACAGTGACTTTAAGTGGAAAATTTGTTAAATTCTTACTTGTGTAAAGTGATGTGTGACTATTTCTTTTGCTGTGGCAAGTCTTGGCACCGATAAAAAGCAAAGCTGTTTATGAGACGCATATCTGAATTAAAAACTGAAAATAAAATTCTGTGTACAGAACTGATAAATACAACAGAGTGTATTCATTTTCTTTTCTTTTGCCGGAATTACTAGAATACCTGACAGCTGATACAATGAATTATTAAATCTAGAACTATAATAACAGATGTAAATGAGAACTGCCAAATATTTACTTATGTATATATAACATTTTTTATGTCGAAATTTGTATTAGTGGGACAGGAAACTTGGTCTAAAAACTACAAATGAACTCTGAACTCTTGGACAGACGCATCTTGTCAATGTAATTGCAAAATAGTACTACTGGGAGAAACCATAATGATGTCTAAGCGATGTGTATTCAAAGATATTAACAAATAATTGTAAGATAACATTTGTGTCAATTTCCTGTTGTATACTATACAGAAACAATAAACTATGTTTGTGTAGATAAAGCATGCAAACCTATTTTTGAAGACAGGATTTGATTATTGCCCTGGGCTGCAGTTGTTAATTATACCTTTGTGATAACACATACCCTGATGTGAGATGCCTTGCTCCTCTTTGATCAGATATCTATGCAGGTAATATTACACTTGCTTGCTCTAGAAGACAAATTTAATTACTGTAACAATTCTATGTGTTCTTTGATGCATAAAGTAGCAAGCAAGAGTAATTAAGTAACAAACAAGATTGCTTTAATATGACTCAAGCCAGCTGAACATATCCTGCTAAAGTGTTTGTGAACTGATATGAACTATAAAATCTTGGAATGTACATGATATTCAGCAGATTAAAAATGAGACGTGTTCTGCTTTTCTAGTATAATTCAAAAATCTCAATAAACTTTGTACAAGATTTTCACATGACTATACTATAATGGTAACAAATAAAAATTGTTAAAATATGTAATAGTCTGTGGTGATAACCAAAAAGTAAAGGTGTTGCTATATTAAAGAAAACTTTATTCCATGATTATATTATAGATAGTGGCTTTGATCATAATGGCAGATGGTGTTATTTCACATGCAAAAATAATAATTATGTAAAACCCATGTTATTCCTAAATATTAATGCACCTTGCTGCAGTCAATATTATTTCATAATGGAAATCCATAACTTAAAAGGCAAATTACATCTCTGTAATGCTGGAGATGACAGTAATTTGATAATTAATTAAACTCTGATCCACTTCCAAATCATATAATGTTATTGCCTCAATAGCCATTTTAGATTTAATTTCTGATTTTGATTTAGTTGACCCTCACTTGTTAACACAAGATTTATTTTCAAAATCCAAAAGTACTTATTATTCTAAAGGTTACAGTATGTTACTAGAATTTATTTTTTTCTACTTTCTAGTTTACCCTTTGAAATTAAATTTTCTCTAAACACTGAGCCTAGATTTTCCTCTGATCACTCAACAATAACATAAGAAATTAAACTTAACTCTTCATAAAAATCTAATACATACATGTGGTCTCTTAACCCTGTTCTGCTTCAAAAAGAAGATATTAATGAGGAATTGTTGTCCCTGCTAAATGTATATGATAATCTGCTGGTTAACTCTGAAATCCCCATAGATATACACTGGGCAGAACTGAAATCCCAACTAAGGGGAACTTTTATAAACAAAATTGTCTTCTACAAGAAATTATATTGTAATACATAAAATGCATTAAACATAAAGTTACAGAACTGAAAGATAAACAATCTGTTTTCTTTACCTAACTATAATTTGGATAACCAAATAAACTCAGTTCAGAAACAACAAAATCATTTATATGATACCCAAATTTCTTTCTATGAGATGCCTTGCTAAACATTCTGAGTGGGCACAAATCCCCACCAGGGTCATTGCCAAATTAATTAACTAATAATTCTCCCCCACTAATTATTGTCCATAAAAATTAAAAACATGATAATAAATAGCACTGACAGAATTATGTACATCTTTACAGGGTCTTTGATTAGTCATTGAATGAAACTTTCATTGAACAGCTAAACATTTAACCCTATTCATCAAATGTTTGTTCATCGAGCGTTCATTTCAGCAAATGTGTGAGATGTGGAAAGTAACTAGTTGGCCAACACCTCCCTGTCTCACACATTATGTGATTATTTCAAAGACCTTTTCCTCACTGTAGTGCAATATCAGAGTTAGTATATATAGTTAAGGGGTGCGTAGGGAGTGAAGCCCCCATGTTGGTAGGTGTGGGGGCAAACCCACCCACCTTGGTGGGTTTGAAATACTGCGAAGTGTGAAATGAGGAAGTGTTGGCCAACTAGTTGCTTTCCCCATCTCACATGTTCACTGAAATGAATGTTCGATGAATGAATGTTCAATGAATAGGGTTCAATGTTTAGCCATTTGATGAATGTTTCATTCAACAACTAAATATAGACCCATCTTTAAGAGCATCTGTTCTCAGTTATATGGAGTACATAACATAATACAAACTTAGAAAAATGATTGCTTCACCTTAAACAACTTAAATTTCACAAGCTATGACCTGTACAAGTGCACTTAGCATGAAATTAAAATATTATTAAAAATCTTGAACTAGGCATATCTTCTGGTTTATAGGTGTGTACTAGGTTAACAGCCCTGGAGCCTTTACAAGCCTAGCCCATAGAAGTGCATTGTGCTGCCTGACGTTAGTTCCCAGTGCCTCTATCAAGTAGAGCCACTGGAGTGATCCCCGGGGGTGAACTTTCTATTACCCATCCACTCATCAAGATTTGTCTTGAAGAGGTACAGCAAGGTGCTCTGCTTGACATGTATGGGAAGTCTATTCCAGACCATGGGCAGTCTCTGGGTGAGGAAACTGTCCCTCCAGCATGTTCTGTTGATTGTGGTAATGAGGTTGAGGTCTCTGAAGTGTGTGGTGCGAGGGATTGAGATTTCTTTAGATGTAGAATTTCTAACAGATCTGGGTCAGACATGGCTTTGTAAATCAGGCAGAGATCGCCTCTAAGAAGGTGATATAAGAAGAAGAATAGCTGGAGTCTTTTGAGTCTTTCTGTGTAGGACATGCATTTAATACTTAGGATTCTTTTTGTGAGGTGCTTCTGTGGCCTCTCCAGCTGTTGCAGGTGTCTAGTAAGGTACATGCCAAATGGGGCATTATACTCAATGATTGGTCTAATGAGGGAAGAATAGAGAGAGACGATGACCTCTTTCTTCCTGGATGCAAAACCCTTGGTAATGAGATATGCCACAAAGAAGGACTTTCTGACCACAGTGGCAATGTGGTGGTTGAAGGAGAGGGTGCTGTCAACCTGCGTCCCCCGATCTCTTATAACACCTTCAGTGTTCAGTGGGCTCCTATTGATGTGTTAATTAGTAGGAACTGAGTTTTTACTATAGGGGATGACAGCGCATTTTTTGATGTTAAGCTTAAGGCCATGGTTTTGACACCAGTCATTGGTCTCAGTGAGGCCTTTCTGTAGGATGTCTGCATTACTTGGGGAGTTAATAATGGCTCCTACCTTGCAGTTGCCTGCAAACTTGGTCAACCAGAGACCCTTTCTGTTAGCCTGGACTTCTGAGAAGCAGCTGCTGAACAGAAGAGGACCCAGGACTGATGCCTGTGGAACTCCACCTGTGACTGGTTAGCAGTCTGACTTGGAGTTCTCTACTTTCACACTGTGTGTTCTATCTGTGAGCCAATTTGCAACCCACCTAGTGATATAGGGGCTGATGCCTAGTATGGTGAGTTTATCAATAATTCCTGAGTGAAGAATGGTATCAAAGGCCTTGGCCAGATCGAGGTAGGCTGTATGCACTGCCTTACCTTCATCCATAGCCTTGGTGACTGACTCAAAGAAGTCAACCAGGTTGAGCAGACATAATCTCCATTTCACCATGCCAAACTGCGTGGGGTCCAGAGTTTGGAGATTTCCTATATCTTTGTTAATCAGGTCCATGATGATGCACTCCATAGCTTTACATATCAGACTCATTAGGTAATGGGGCAATAATTACCAGGGTCTAAAGTCACTACCCCTATATAAAGAGGGATGACTATAGCAGTGCACCATGCAATAGAGACAAAGCCTGAGGTAAGGCTGTGACTGAACAGGGCACACAGATGTGGTGCCAGTTCACTTTGTAGTTCATGTAGAACACAGCCAGGGATATTATCGGGTCCCATGGAAGCTGTATTCTTGCCCTTGGACAATGCAGCTTTAACCTGTGCTGCAGTAATGCTGGGTGCCTGACATTCTTCCGGTATTGTGATTGGTCCTTTGGGGGGGGGGGGTAAAGTTGGCACTGAATCTGTTGGCCAGTATGTTGGCAATATCTGTTGGTTCAGTATGGGAGGTTCCATTGTGCAGTAACTCAGAGCAAATCTGGGTATTGCCATGGAGGTTCTTGATATAATTATAGAAGGCTTTGTGATTGTTTTTGCTGTCTGCCACAATTCTGCCTTCATAGCTCACTTTAGAGTATTTGATGAGGGATCTCAACTTTTTGTTGAGGCTACTAATGGAGTTTTTCCAGTCTTAGGGTTTCACCTTTTCTGCAAAGGTTTCTTCCTTCTGCTGTAGAGTTTATTAATGGCAGGGGACCACCAGATTGGCTTCCTTTTTTTTGGAAGATAGCATCATATTTCTGTTGTGTATGGCTAGTTCCATGCATTTATGTACATGTTCATACAGTGCATTGGTGTATGATTCAGTAGTCATGCAGCTATTTTCCATTGGCATGGGTGCTGTGAAGTTATCCATCTCTGTTTTTAGGACCAAAGTCAGCTTTGGAGAAGTTTTTCAAGGTGGTTACCTTTGCAGGGGGTGTGGGTGAGATGGGATTTCCATGGTGATTAGTTTATGGTTGAATCTGACCAGGGAGGGATTGACTATTGGTGTAGAGCAATGGTCACCCATGTTAGTGAAAACCAGATCAAGGATGTTGCTTCCTCTAGTGGGGGCCAGAATGAGATGGTCCAGGACATTGGAATTGATCAATTCCCGGAAGCATTGGGCCAGTGTATTGGTGCTTGAGTAGTTTTCTCAGTTGATGGAGGGGTAGTTGAAGTCTCCTAGTATGAGAGTGTTGGGATGGACCTTGATAGATTCCAGGGTGTTTAGGAACATGGAGTGAGAGTCTAAGGACATGGTTGGGGACCTATAGCAGGCTATGACCTGGATTGCTGTCTTATCCAATGTTAGTTGTACCTGAAGTATCTCAGATGCATTATGCTGGACTAGTACTCTGGAGGTGTGCATATCCTTTATGAATATGGAGACACTACTGCCTTTGGAGCTTTGGTCCATGTTTCTAGGCTGAAAGGTATAGAATGAGTTATAGCCTGGTAATGCAGGGGTGCTTTCTGATGCTTTAAACCAGGTCTCAGTTACAGCACAAATGTCGATGTTCTCCATTTTGAGGAGTGCTTCAAGTGAGTGCATCTTGAGATTTAGACTTCAGGCATTGAGCAGCATGACCCTCAGATTGCATTTACTTGTAGCTGTTATGGTGGTAACTTGGTCTTTGGAACACCACCTAAAAAGGCACTATAGGGGTGGTAAGAGTCTTAGCCAGTACCTGGAAACCCAAGGGTGACAGATGCAGGCCATCTCTGGCAAAGCATCGAGGTCTGTCAATCTTGTCATCCCAAGCAGACAGATACTGGATCCCCTTAGAATGACACCAGAAACTTAGCCAATTGTTAAAGTCAATCATTTTTTGTTTGTACTGCGGTATCATTCTGGGTGATGGTAGGATACTGCTCAGGCCTAGTGTCATACCTGCCTGGGCCACATAATCTGAAAGCTCCACCATGCCTCTTTTCATCAAGTCCAGGAAGGTGGTCTCAGATCATTCACACCCACGTGGACAATGACAGAGTCATACTTGTACTTGTGAAGTGACTTGAGTGCATGTGTTATGTGATGGATTCTGGCACCTGATAGAAAGCTAACTCTTGCCTTCTACTTATTCATCCTAGTGAGTGAGATATCTGTGTGACTCACTATTGAGTCACCTATGACCTAGTGTATTGGGCAAGGAGTTTAGCCTTAGGGGATTAGGTTGAGGGGCACACTGTGAAGGTAAACTATGTGTCCTGTGGTTTATGCTGTGTTGTGGTGGTCAAGTGTGTTTCTGTCTTGGAGGTCTCTGCTCTTTGAGTAAATTTCTATTAAGATCCTCCATGAAGTTGGGTGTGTGGTTTGTGTTTTTATGTGAGAGCTGTGATAGTGGGTGTTCTGGAGGGCTATGTGTTCCATGTGGTGTGGTGCAGGTATTGACCTTCTTCTCCTGACCAGCTAGTCCAGTCTTGGCTGGAGAGTGCATAGCTTCCAATTTGGTGATATAAGTGAATCTCTCACAAGTCTGAGTGTTGGGAGGTAAGAGGAGAAGGTTGTCTATGTAGATGAGGCAGTTGCTACACTGCCTCAGAATGCCCAAGTGCACCAGGTTAATAGGAGAAAGCACAGGGAACTGCCCTTCAATCATGCCAGGAGGGGTGGTCATAACTACTAAGTACTGTAGCTATTTCAATGAAGAACGACTAGTGCTGATGGCACTTACGTGTGCTATAATAATTGCTACAAAAACCTGGTGAACTGCAAAATGATTAGGCTATTTGAAGTGCAAGAGAGAAAGAGCTAGCAAGATCTAAGGGAAAAACTGAAGAGCAGACTTTCTGGCACCAGTAATAGTTTACCTCAGCTCAGCGTCACTGACTGGAGATTAAACAAGCACAAACCCATGCAAACATGGGGTTTTAAACCAGAAAGTTGAAAGGGATGGAATAACTGCCCAAACGGCCAATAAACTACAATTTCTGGGCCAGACACCACTACTCTTGTGATAGATAGGCTACATAGTACTTACCACTTCCACAGATAAGTTAGAAGGCTTCCCTACAACACAGAAAAGCTGGGGGGGGGTGAGAAACTTACAAAAAGTCCTGGATACAGCAAATCTGTATCAAGACTAGACTACTTACAGGAAATGCGGAAACAAGTGCAAACATGGGCTTTTAAATCAGAAAGTTGAAAGGAATGGAAAAACTGCCCAAATGGCCAATAAACTACAATTTCTGAGCCAGAAACCACTCATGTTGTGGTAGATAGGCTACCTAGTGCTTACCACTCCCACTGATAAGCTAGAAGGGTTCCCTCCAACACAGAAAGGCTTGAGGGGGCTCAGAAGCTTACAAACAGTCCTGGATACAGCAAATATATATCAGGACTAGACTAACTACAGGAAAGTGGGAAACAAGCGTTGAACTTTTTTATACAGAAAAGCAGCTAAAACTGCAGTAGGAATAATTGAGTGTGTAGCAATATTAAAGCAAATACAGTTTAAATAAATGCAATTAAATTAAAAAGTGGCTAAAAACAAGTGCAGAAAGCAGTAAACTAGGAAAAATAGTATCAAAAAATAATGCCAGCAAATATATAAATAATTCAGTCAAGCAAAAATTAAGACAGTGCAGAATTCTGAACAGTTAAAAAGTGTCAAAAATATACTTAGCTGTATATTTCCAGATTGTTTGAGAAGCACACTCAGTCAGAACACAAGGAGATTCTAGCAATGGTAGATTCTAGCAAAGTTTTTTTTTAATAAAGTGAAAAGGGAGAAACGAGGAACAGAAGATAATTCAACATTAAGAAACTAAGTGGGTTGACCTTCTCAAATGTTCTCTCTTTATTAAGTAGAATGAGCTAGTGACACTAGACTGAGAGGAGTGTCCCAGATCAAATTTACAGTAGTGAATGGCAACTGCAAAGCCACCAAGTATAAGGACAAAGCACCAACAGGGAAGGATGGTGGGAAACTATACTACAGCTACTAGCTACACTATTTTAGGCAGAAAACACATACAGAAATGTTTATCACAGCAGAAAAATAGCAGTGACTCACTAAATGGAAGTTTTAAACAGATAAAGGAGCAAGGAGATGCTAGAGAATGCTTTTAACTGCAAACAATTCAGTTATATGATACACTCCTTGGCAGGAAATTAGAACAAACAGATGATTAACAAATGGTGAAAATTTCCAGTTAATACCTTTCACACAATAAAACTAGCTAAAAAGGCTTTACAAAGAATGTGACAGTAAATACTTTATTTATCAGGCCCTGTAAGGCAGACAGTTTTAGTACAACCATGCAAATTAGTTTCTACCAAGCATGTCCTATTTATTTCAGTGCTGAGGTTCAAGTCTCTCGAGCATGTAGCTCGATGGGATTTGGATTTTCTGAGGTGCAGCATGTCCATTAATTCCGGGTTAGACATGGCTTTATACATCAGGCACAGATCGCCTCTGAGCAGGCGGTATGCCACTGAGTAGAGCTGGAGTTTCTTTAACCGGGCAGCATATGGCATCTGTTTGAGCCCTTTGATCCTCTTGGTGAGGTACTTTTGGGGTATTTCCAGTTGCTGCAGGTGTCTGGTAAGGTACATCCCAAAAGGGGCATTGTACTCAATTATGGGCCTGATGAGTAAAGAGGCACGATGACCTCCCCTGACCCAGATGTGAATCCCTTCATGATTAGGTGGGCTATATAAAATGTTTTTCTAACCACTTTGGCCACGTGGTTGTCAAATGAGAGATTGCTATCAACTTGGGTCCCCAGGTCCCTAATTACTTCTTCTGTACTTAATGGATTACCACCTATGTGGTAATTTGTGGGCACTTTGTTTTTGCCAAAGGGGATGACAATACACTTTTTGGCATTTAGCTTGAGGCCATGGCTCTGGCACCAGTTGTCTATTTCTATGAGGCCCTTTTGGAGGATGCTTGTATCAGCTGGAGAGTCGATTATGGTGCCCAGTTTGCAGTCATCTGTGAACTTGGTCAGCCGCAGTCCTTCCATGTTGGCCTGTACCTCTGAGAAATATATACCGAACAAGAGAGGTCCCAGGACTGAGCCTTGGTGGACGCCACTTGTAACTGGTTTGGAGTCTGACATGGCTCCAGCAATTCTAACCATGTGAGTTCTGTCCTTGAGCCAGTTTGCAACCCATCTAGTGATATAGGGGTTTATATTTAAGCTGGTGAGCTTATGTATAATGCCTGAGTGGGGTATTGTATCGAAGGCTTTTGCGAGGTCCAGGTAGTCTGTGTGGACCACCTTCCCCTCATCAATGGCCTTGGTGACTGTTTCAAAGAAATCAACCAGGTTTAAAAGGCAGGATCTGCCCTTAACAAAGCTGAACTGGGTAGGATCCAGTGTCTGTAGGTCCCCAATATCTTTATTTATGAGGTCCATGATGATTCTTTCCATAGCTTTGCAGACCAAGCTAGTCAGGCTTATGGGGCGATAGTTTCCAGGATCCGTTGAGGCACCACCTTTGTGAAGAGGGTCCACTGTTGCTGTACGCCACTCTTTGGGTATATATCCTGTAGTAAGGCTGAGATTGAACAGAAGTTTTATGTTTGGGTTTAGCTCTTCTTGGAGTTCATGTAGGACGCAGCCCGGGACACCGTCTGGTCCCATTGATGCTGTGTTTTTTGCTTTGGAGAGGGCAGCTTTTACCTGAGCATCTGAGATGTCAGGGGGGGCAGCACTCTGCTGGGATAGATATTTGCCCTTTTGGTGGGGAGGGGGGGAGAAGTTTGCGCTGAACCTGTCAGCTAGGATGTTGGCAATGTCTGTGGGTTCGGTGCATTTTTTGTCATTTTGGACTAATTCTGAGCATATCTGGGAATTCCCACCCAGGTTCCTAACATAACTAAAGAAAGCCTTGTGATTATCCTTAGTGTCCTGTGCAATTTTTCTCTCAAAGCTGGCCTTAGATGATTTTATGAGTGCCCGTAGTTTCTTGCTAATACTGATCAGAGATGCCTTCCCTTTTTGGGATTTTGCTCTATCATGTAGTAGCTTCCTCCTTCTATTGTATAGTTTCTTTATGGCTGGGGTCCACCAGATAAGACGTCTGCCTTTGGAGGATTGGGTCTTGGTTTTATTTGGGATTGCGTGATCCATGCATTCCTGAAGGTGTTCATAGAATGCGTTTATAAAGGATTATGCAGTCTGGGCCGTATTTTCCACAGGCCTGGGGGCTTTGAAGGATTCCACTTCGGTTTTGAGGAGTGTGAAATTTGCTTTAGAGAAGTTTTTCACTGTATTTTTCAGGGCAGGGGGTGGAGTCGGGATGTGAATATCCAGTGAGATTAGTTTATGGTCTGATCTTACCAGTGAGGGATACACTTCTGGTCTGGAGCATAGAGTCCCCATGTTGGTGATGATCAGGTCCAGTATGTTTTCCCCTCTTGTGGGAGTGGTAACAAGTTGTTCCATAGCATTTGAGTTTATAAATTCTAGGAACATTTAGGCTAGGGTTTTGGAGCTAGAGTAATGCTCCCAGTCTATGTTTGGGTAGTTGAAGTCACCCAATATAATGGTGTTTGGAGAGACCTTCATATTTTCCAGTGTTCTCAGGAAGGCCGAGTGGGGTTCCTGGGTTTGGGAGGGTGGTCTGTAGCAGGCTATAAACTGGAAGGCAGTTTTACCCACTGTTAGTTGCACATGGATAGTCACTGATGCTTCGTGCTGTGCCACCAACCTGGAGGTGTGGGTATCTTTGATGAATAGTGATACTCCCCCCTCCTTTTGTGGTTTGGTCCAAGGTTTGGGGCCAAAAAGCATGGTATGAGGTATAACCTGGTAGTGCTGGGGTGCTCTCGGAAGCCTTGAACCAGGTTTCTGTTACTGCACAGATATCGATGTTCTCCATGCTAAGAAGAGTTTTGAGTGCGTGCATCTTGAGGTTTAGACTTCTGGCGTTGAGTAGCATTATTCTTAGTTTCTTATCCCTTGTGATACCTATGGAGGTGGGTTTGTCTTTATAGCCTTGCCTAAAAAAGGCACTATGGGGGTAGGAAGAGCCTTTGCCAATATCCAAAAGCCCAGGGGTGACAGGTGCAAGCTGTCCCTAGCGAAGCATCATGGCTTGTCGAGCATGTCATCCCAGGCTGACAGGCATTGGATCCCCTTTGAATGACACCAATACTTAAGCCAATTGTTGAAATTGATCATCTTGTCTTCATATTGTGGCATCATTCTTGGTGAGGGTAAGATGCTACTCAAGGTCAGGGTCATACCGGCCTGAGCTACATGCTCAGAGAGCTTCTCTATGTCTCTTTTCATGTAGTCCAGGGAGGTACATCTCAGGTCATTCACACCAGCATGGACAATGACTGAGTCATATTTGTACTTGCCTTGGAGTGTCCTGAGTGTTTGTGTTATGTGGTGGATCCTAGCGCCCGACAGGCAGCTCACCGTGACCTTCTCCTTGTTCAGCCTGGTGAGCGGGACGTCAGTGTGCCTGATGATAGAGTCACCTATTACAAGTGTATCAGGTGTGTTGTTTAGCCCTAAGTGCTGTGACTGTTCGGCACACTGGCTTTGTGAGCTATGTGTTGCACGTGTTTTGTTTTGGGGTAGCGGTTGCTTGGGTGTCTGCATTGGCGGTCTCTGCTGCTTAGGCAGATTTTTATTTAGAGACTCCGAGTATGTTTTTGTGTGTTTATGTGTTTGGTTTGCTGTTGTGGTAGGTCTATGTGAGACTGGAATTGTAGTGAGTGTGGTTTCTTTCTCCTCCTGACTGGTTTCACCAGTACTGAGTTGAGAGAGCTTAGCCTCCAGTATGGCTATATGGTTGCATCTCTCACATGTGTTGGAATTTGTTGGGAGGAGGAGAGGGTTGTCTGTGTACATGAGGCAGTTGTAACATTGCCTCAAGATACCCAGATTCACCAGGACCGGAGAGGAGATTGACAACTGACCTTTGGACATGTTAGAATAGTATTTGGAATTCCTTTATAATTGAAAAAAAAGGGCCAATGGGGAATGAGGTACTCAAGGGGAGTTTGTGAGGGTGTAGTGCTTTTAATATTTTAGTGCTGACTTATATAATTGCTTTAGTGAGCAAGTGCCAGGTAACTTAAATGCAATGTGTTGCAGGTAACTTAAATGCAAAAATGACAAACAGTAACTTTCTTTCAAGTGAAATAAGGAAATAAGTACAGTAAGCAATGCAGATATCACTAGGGATCCACAGAAGCACTGAAAAGCCGCGTTTTAGGTGGAATTAGCATTTCAGGGAAATAACAAGCATACAAACAACAAGCATACAAATAAAGCTAGATTCAGCAGGCCTGGATCTAGTCTATGCTACAGCAAACAAGGTGTACCAATTTCAGTAAGAAACAGTTCAAATATGCAGGCACTATAAGCCTTTAACCAGAAATTCCCAGCTCAGAAGAGCAGAGTCCAGCCTCTCCTCCCACAAGAGTGCAGACCACGAGCCCTTTTAATGTAAAATAACTGGCCTGAAGCCCAAGTGCTTAAACCACAATTAATACACTTTTAGAATAACAGACACTGAGCCCTCAATCAGCAGTTCCCAACTTAGAAGGATGTAAGCTATCTGTTCTGCCACTACAGTGCAGACCACAAACCTTCTTGATGTAAAACAACTGGCCTGAAGCCCAAGCGCTTAAACCAGAATTAATACAATTTTAGAATAACAGACACTGAGCCCTCAATCAGCAGTTCCCAACTTAGAAGGATGTAAGTTACCTGTCCTGCCACCACAGTGCAGGCCACAAACCTTCCTAATGTAAAACAACTGGTCTGAAGCCCAAGTGCTTAATCCAAAAGACTTAGAATGATAGCTACACTTTAATCAAGTTACTACCAAGCAGTAATAAATACAATTGAATACTTTAAAGAATGCCTGGATTAGTGCTCAAGTTATACAAACAAAGCTAGATTCAGCAGGCCTGGATCTAGTCTATGCTACAGCAAACAAGGTGTACCAATTTCAGTAAGAAGCAGTTTAGATATGCAGGCACTATAAGTCTTTAACCAGAAATTCCCAGCTAGAAGGGCAGAGTCCAGCCTCTCCTCCCACAAGAGTGCAGACCATGAACCCTTGTAATGTAAAATAACTGGCCTGAAGCCCAAGTGCTTAAAACAGAATTAATATACTTTTAGAATAACAGACACTGAGCCCTCAATCAGCAGTTCCCAACTTAGAAGGATGTAAGCTACCTGTCCTGCCACCACAGTGCAGACCACAAACCTTCCTAATGTAAAACAACTGGTCTGAAGCCCAAGTGCATAAACTAAAAGGCTTAGATTGAGTTACACCAAGCAGTCATAAATACAACTGAATATTTTTAAGATGACGCAAAAGCAAAATAAAGAAGGAAGAAACACAAATACAGTAAAAGCAGATAATTTTTTTTTTTTTGAGTGAGCAAATGAGATGGGCCCAGGAGTTACAGGACAGAAACAAGTGCAAATGCAGGCCTTCAAATCAGAAAGTTGAGAGAGATGGAAGACCGCCCAAATGGCCAATAACTACAAATTCTGGGCCAGAACCACTCCTTATATGGTAGACAGGTTACCTAGTGCTTACCACTCCCACTGATAAGCTAGAAGGCTTCCCTCCAACATAGAAAGGCTTGGGGGCTCAGAAGCTTACAAACAGTCCTGGATACAGCAAATCTGTATCTGGAACACTAATTACAGGAAAGGTAGGAAACAGGCTTACAATTTTTTTTTTTCAGAAAAGTAGCAAAAACAGCAGTAAAAACAATTCACATGCAGTGCACGCTCGCACACTTGAGTATGTAGCAATATTAGCCCACACACAGTTTGAAAAAATGTAATTAAATTAAAAAGGACTAAAAGCAAGTGCAGAAAGGGTTTATTAGGTAGAATGCAGAAAAGATATGGGACTGGGGGAGTGTCCTAGATCAAATCTACAATGGGGCAGGCACAGCAAAAGCCACCAAATTTAAACTACAACCAAGAACGGGGGGGGGGGTGGAGAAACGTTTCAACAGAGATGTGAGGAATCAGAGTGCAAATTATAAAACCAAAAAAATATATACTGATCTCTGTATATTTGCAGAACACTAAGACAACAGATATCTAAGCAACAATTTAGCTCTATAATACAGAATAATACAGAAAAATATACTCAGCTCTATATATTTGCAGATAGTCTTGTAAGGCTGTCTCTCAACACTTTAAATGCAGACTGCTGCTATTAACAGTTCAAATTAAGGGAACCTTGAATTAACAACACACAAGCAATAGAAACCAAAATGAGGGGGGGGGAGTTTCAACAGAGATGTGAGGAATCAGAGTGCAAATTATAAAACCAAAAAATATATACTGATCTCTGTATATTTGCAGAACACTAAGACAACAGATATCTAAGCAACAATTTAGCTCTATAATACAGAATAATACAGAAAAATATACTCAGCTCTATATATTTGCAGATAGTCTTGTAAGGCTGTCTCTCAACACTTTAAATGCAGACTGCTGCTATTAACAGTTCAAATTAAGGGAACCTTGAATTAACAACACACAAGCAATAGAAACCAAAATGAGGGGGGGGGAGTTTCAACAGAGATGTGAGGAATCAGAGTGCAAATTATAAAACCAAAAAAATATATACTGATCTCTGTATATTTGCAGAACACTAAGACAACAGATATCTAAGCAACAATTTAGCTCTATAATACAGAATAATACAGAAAAATATACTCAGCTCTATATGTTTGCAGATAGTCTTGTAAGGCTGTCTCTCAACACTTTAAATAAACTCTAAGACAAAAATAGAATCCTCCTAAGGGTTACCTTACTTTCCTAAACCAAATCTGTTACTTACTTAAGCAAAATCTCTGAAGTTATATAACTAGAACTAAAGAGTTTTGACATCTTTAATAAATTAGCACACTCCATATAAGTGATTAAACCTCTTTCTAATACATATGATGTAATATGTAACCACAAATACAAAGATTCTTGTATCAATTGGCTTAATAATTACCCTAATCTTTTTTTCTATAGTAATGCAATATTCTGTTCAATCTAATATTAAATTTGGACCTCTTAAAAATATTTGGCTCCTAATTAATGATCTTAAACAATGGCCACATGACCTTTCCTAAAACTGTTTCTTATTTCCCTAATGAGATATCAGCATGTAATGTGTGTAATTTTAACCAAGCAGACTTAATTCATTTTCTCTGGAGCTGTAAATACTACTACCAAATTTGGAATAATTTAATGCTTAAACTAAAATCTTTGAGATGTCAAGATGACATTTTTTCCATAAATGTTGTTATCCTCCATATCCACCCATGCAATTTGCCATTTAAGAAATTACACTCATAGCTCTATTCATATTAGGTAAACTCTATACTGCCTAAACTTGCGCTGATTGAAAATATATATTGTTTTGGGGCTTTAAGGAAATGGCTATGAAATATATCAAGACTTTTAAAATATTATTATATACTAATACAATATTATTATGATTCAGTTGATTTCTAGACCAAAACCTTAGATGTTATTATCTAATCCTTCTTTAACATGATTCAATGTATATGTATCTTATATTTGTTTTCCTTTGCATTTTTAGACCTCCTTTTTACTGTTACTAATACTGTATTCCCCTTTTCTCAGTTAATCACTTGTAATAATTATATTTACTTCTTTGTATATAGGATGCAACTTAATTGTATATAGTTGTGCGTAGATGTTTACTTTCTTATTGTACATAGCTTATTTTCCATTTTTTTTTAGAGTTTTTTATATATATGTATTAGTACATGTTTCTTAACTTATGATTATATTCTAAAAACTTTTAAGTTAAAGAAGTTTGGAAAAAAAGAATGTTAACATTAATGCTTCCCACCTGATCATTCGACTGATAATAAATACCCCAGATTCCAAAGTCCTTAGCAAATACTTATGGTGAATTCCCATCTGAAATACAAACGCTTGTCTAGTATTTAATACTGAATAGACTGGCAAATGCATATCTTTGTAGTACCTGCATGGATATATTTCATACTTTATTAAAGCTTTTAAGATTCTTCTTTATTAGTCACTACCGAGAACAAATGCTAACCTAGCTGTTTTAAAAAAAAAAAACTTATATAAATACTTGAAGGGCAAGGTAAGGTATAATGTAACAAAGAATATACTGCAGTGCTGCTGCAGGGAAAACCAAATAGCTTTTTTGTCATGGTGCTTTTACTGCTGCCTTTTAAGGGATCATTTTTAAAATTACAGATCCATTTTCATAGATTGTAGATATTATAGTGAAATAAATTGCATGCAATTAGCATTCTTCTTCTTCATGGATGATAAACAATGCTAGCATAAAGTTATTGTCCTTCATTATCCATTTTATATCATAAGGCAATATTAACTCCTTTGCTGCATGGTTGAAAAACAAAAGACTATATCTATATAAGATTATGTGAGAATCAATTCATCAGGACATTTGAAAAGTACAGAATAAAAATATACAGGAAAATATATAAACATTCTTTTGTTTTTATATAAAGACACAGCCAATAAACAAAATCAAACTCTTATGGAAATAAATTTCTTTATTTAAAATAGCATGTATGCAATTATGTATGTATTTAGTTAGTTAGTTAGTTAGTTAGTTAGTTAGTTAGTTAGTTAGTTAGTTAGTATTCTTTACTAGGAATGTCTAACTGGGCAGAAAAAAAAAACTTTTCAGCAGAGGCCCCTGGAGGAAAGCTCAACAGTAACTACAAATATAACATGAATCCATAATGAATTACATTAAATGCACAGTTTCAGTGGTTATACATATACAAAAATTGTATAGAGTCAAGACATTGAATATTTACAATTATACAATGACCCTCCATTAATATTCTAAAATGTGCATGCTGATTGGTCAGCATGCCCATTGTAAATCAGACTTATACTAATGGAATAAGGTCTGGTCGCCCGGACTTTTTCCATTAGTATAACTCTTTTTTTGTGACAGAAACAGAGAACGGAAGATCTCTGTTGCTGTTATCTCGCTATGTTAAAAAAGTTTAATATAGCAAGATAGCCTAAAAAAAAGAAATGGAGATCTTCCTTTCTCCGTAGCTTTTTTTAAAGCTGTCTCGCAATGTTAAACTCGTTTAACATAGCGAGACAGCTTTAAAAAAAGCAACGCAGAAAGGAAGATTTCCATTGCTTTTTTTAAAGCTATCTCGCTATGTTAAACTCTTTTAACATAGCGAGACATGTCTTAAAAAGCAACGGAGATCTTCCTTTCTCCGTTGTTTTGACACACAGCTCTGATGTACTGCGTAACCATATGCATGCACAGCACATCAGAACTGCCGCAGAATACTGAACAGCTGCAGAAGGGCAGCAAGGAGGCATTATACAATGCCATTATTTAAGAAAAGTAAGTATTTTTCTTAAATAATGTCATTGTATAATAGCAATAACCCACTTCTGGATATGTGTAATGCTGGATTTACCCACAGATGTCTGTTTGGCCACTCGGGCTTCGCCCTCATGACCAAACCACACCAACTGTGGGTAAATCCAGCATTACCCTTACCCAGGCATGGGTCATTTCTTAACTAGTAAACATACCAAAAACAATCATACAAAAATTTTATTGATACACAGAAAAGTCAAGGCACATGGAGAGAAAGATTAAAAATGAAAGTTGAAGTTATTGGTTGTATTACCTGTAGGTTTTGAAGTTTGGGAGGGTAGACTATAGTACAGTAAATAGTAAGTGAAAGCATTAGTAACAATTATATATTGTTCTTACATGAAAAATTGTTGTGTAATAGACAGCATTAATGCTATCTGTGTTATTTCCTGCTAGTGATAGAGATGAACTGAGAAGAAGTCAACTGTCAAAGAGGGAGATAAGAAATTAAGGGTGGAAAAGATGTAGAACATAAGTAACAAGGTAAGGTTTTTTTTTAGCTTAAGCAGGAATGTTAAGATAGATATAATGAATGTTGAGGGACACAGTTTTTTAACTGAGTAAATGCAGCCTACTGCATAGATATTTACAGGTTAGTAGAATCATATGAGCTGAAAAGATTAATGACAGTTTAGTTAACAGTTAGCAGTCAGAAATTAAATTAATGTACTCAAAGTTTACCCAGGGGTTAAGCAAGAACAAAGCCAATAAGGTATTTCTTAAGATGAAGTCAGTGAGGATGGGATTGTGCTCCACATTTTAGTGATGGAAAATGAGTATAGGGGATTTCTTATTGAGTTAACAGACTTGTGAAAATTAAGTAGTTTGTTTTGCGAAAATAATTGTCTTGGTTGTGAACAATGCTGAATATACCCTGTCAGAGCTGGGCATTTTTGTGGATTGTGTACTATATTGTGGGATACAATTAGCTAGGAGTAGGTGAGGTAATTAGGAAATTCAAGCCAGTTTAGTTGTTTTAGAGCAATACAGTAATGTGACGTATAAGACAGATGTGTTACAAATCTTACCACTTTTTTGTAGTTTAGTTTAGATGTAAGTGTAGCCTCTAGATTTGTAAAGACTGAAGAGCCATATAATTGGGATGGTAAAAGGAAGGTGGATGCCATGGCTTTTTTGGAGCTGTCTGTGAGAGAGTGTTTGATTCTATACAGTGACCTGGTATTCTGGTGGGTATTTTTGATGGTCTGATGTATGCAAAAGTTGAATATCAAGTTGTCATCTATAATGACAGCTACAAATTTTGTGTGTGAGACAATTTCTGTTTTTGTGTTACTTAGGCAGGTAATAGTAAAGGCAGACCTATCTAGAATGTGTTTTGGGAAGGACTATTAATAGTTTTGCTTTCTTTGGATTTAGTAGGAGCTCAGAGATATTAAGGCAGGATTCAATGGCAGTAAAAGATTGATGGATTATATGCTGAAAATGGGGCAGACTTCGGACAGAACATATGAGGGTCATATTATTGGCATATTGGATTAGGGAGAGGTGTTTGGATGCAGTATGGAGGTTGTTAATGAAAATATTGACAAACAAAGGACCCATAATAGATCCTTGGAAAACCCTGATTGGGACTGGTAGGGAATTCTTAGCATGCACTTTGCCATTTGACAGTTTGGTTTTGGTCTGATAGGTAGCTGTTGAATCACTGTAGAGGTGGCAGTAACACAGAGAGAAGATAGCTGTTGAAGTAGTTTAGGTTGAGTGACAGTATCTAAAAGGCTTTTGATAAGTTGAGAAATAAGGTAGAAATAAGACTATCATTTCTTGGTTGGGTAATTGTGCCGGTAAAGTTGAGAAGGTCAATGATAGCACTATGATAGCCATGCTGAATAGGGGTGAGAACCTGATGGTCAAACAGGTAATGAAGAAGTTGTCTATGGACACATTTTTTAGGATTTTGGACAATGGAGGTAGTATTACAACTGACATAAAGTTTGAGGCATCAGTGTAGTTTCTACCCTTATGTATTGGGAGAATGCAGGACTTTCAGAAAGGGAGGAGACATAGGACTCATTGATGGATCTGTTTATTAATATTAACACAGAGTAGGCTGAAACATCTATGCCCAGTCCGAGTTAACTTTATGGAAGGCTGTCTGGAGCAAGAGTGCTGGGTTTTAGTTTTAGAGAAAGTTGATACGTTTGCAATGTGAAGGTGACAGAGTTGGCATTTGCTTCTTGACAGGTATTTGAGTTAGTGGATTAATTATTTTTTTATTAGAGTAGTCATAGTATCAATGAAGTAGGAGTTACATTTTGATACAGTCTTGGTATATGTGCTAATACATGATGGATTGGGCTTGTCTTTTCTTTCCCCCAGTGGGAATGCTTAATGGGATGACCAGAAAAGCTCTGATGTCTAACAGAGCAGTATTGTATCATTTTTGTCACTCTAATTTTGTCTTTGGTAAGGTTATAGAGGTACTTTTAGGCTTGGAGGTTTTGCTGTGTTACACGAGGAAACAGGTTTTGCCAGCCTTATCCTTAATGTGCATGAGTTCTTTGGTTGATTTATTTAGCCATGGGGCAGGGTTGGCTTTGACTTTGTTTTCTAATAAGGGTCTCTTCCTTAAGTTTGCTAAGAATCATAGTATTGAATTTTGCAAAAGCATCAAGTACTACAAGGCTCCTACTTGGGCCTCTCCTCTTCATAATATTTACCGACAACCTATATACTGCCACCCAACATGCCACTGTCATCCAATATGCAGATGACTCCTTTATCTGCTCAGTCCACTCCCTACAAGAACTCCAACACAAAATGAAATCATCATTCCAAGGCTCGTGCTATAGGACTGCAGGACTGCAGCCCCATCCCCCACCTGTAGAAAGAAAGGAAAGAAATCAAAACAAATCGTGAAGTCCCAGAACTCCCCCACCTGTAAAGAAAGAAAACAAAACAAATTGCAAAGTCCTGGAGCTCTGCTCATGCATGCTTAACTCACAGAACTCCAGACTGTTGTGTCAGCAGGCCAGATAGGGGGAAAGGCATCTCTGTCTGGCAGATGCCCAGAATGGTGATGACCACATAGAACAGAAGAGCTCCGGACTGCATTGTCTGCAGGCTGGAGTCTACTCTCATGGGGAAAGGGAAACCAGCCGCTAGCTTGTGCAGGAACACTGAATGGGGTGTGGGTGGCTAGAGAGAACACATGGTGGTGGGTAGAAAATACTTCAAGCTTGAACGCTGTACTTTGGGTGTAGGTGGCAAGGGCCTGAATTCCCTACCCACCACCATTTGTAAAGAATTGCAGATTTTTGCCTCATATTTTTTCTGTTCTGTTACTCATAAAATCTGTGGTCTCTGTATATTTGCTTCCTTATACAGTCAGTAGTGAAGTAGTGCAGTGTTCCTGACAGCTACACATTCTCTGGTTTGATTCTTGGCTGGGGTGCCTTCTGTGTGGAATCTGCATGCCCTCCCCTCTTACAACGACATGTGTCTGGAGTGTTTCTCCCTGGACCTCTGCTGAAGATTGGCTTTTGTTCCAAGTCAGACTTTCCTGGTTTAGAAATGTAAAATTGGCTTTTGTTCCAAGTCAGACTTTCCTGGTTAACAACTGTAAAATCGGCTTTTGTTCCAAGTCAGACTTTCCTGGTTAACAAATGTAAAATTGGCTTTTGTTCCAAGTCAGACTTTCCTGGTTAGCAAATGTTAAATAAATAAAAATAACAAGCATTTGAATTTCAGACTTCATATTCTTCAGGAAGTACATGGCAACACAAAACCTTTTATTCTAGCAATTTTCTAAGTTTATAAGATGGATATTTGAAATTTGTCCCTGTTTGTGGGACTGTATTCCCCCATTATTGACTTTGTCCAGTTTTTTTGTGCTAAGGTTGAGAGCTATGTTGAGAACTGAATTCACTGAATATAGTTGGGGGCTGTATTCCCCCATTACTGGCTTTGTCCAGGTGTTTTTTGCTAAGGGTTGAGAGCTATGGTGAAAACTGAATTCACTGTATATGTCTGGGGGCTGTATTGCCCCATTATTGGTTTTGTTCAGGTGTTTTCTGCCATTGTGGTAGCTATTTAAGTTTCAGTCTTCCTCTCTTTCACAAAATGGCTGATTTGGCATAGTGGTATATTGCTCTGACTGTTTTGCACAGGGTCTTGGGTTCACGACTTGGCAATGAAATGCATGGTGGTAACACATATTAACATATTAACAATATTTTATTCTAGCAACGTTCCAACATTATACAAGCAATGTTTAAAATGTATCCCTGATTTTTGGGCTTTTACCCCCCCCCTGATAAATTTTGGCTTTTTCCAGATTTCTTGTGCTGCAAAGTTCAGAGATACAGCTGAGTGTCGCGTAGATTTTACAAGTAGCTGAGAGATGCATAGGAACAAATGTTTAGTGCTGCTTATGCTGAGTCTGCTTGCATTGTTAATAGCACAACAGGTAATGTACTTGCTTCTGATGCAGAAGGCTGTGGGTTCTACTCCCACAGTAGATATAGGCATTGCTGATACTGTACTGTGTTGTAAAAGGGGTGGATGCTGCAGTCCTTTTTTGAAGATACCTAGTAACTATGAACCTATCAGTTTGCTATCCATTCCCTATTGCAATATTACTAGCTTATCATTTTTTTAATGCAACATAAGCAATTCATTCCTCAAGGGCAACAGGCACTTTATTTGTAGATGAAACAATGAAATATAAAGTTGTTTGCTAGCAGCGACATCTTCATTAGTTACATATTTCTTTAATGTGGAATTATTTAGATGACTTTTACTTCTTCAAAGATTGTGCATATTTACTAATACTGGTGGACTGTAGAAGTTTGATTAGACTTTTATGATTTATGCTTCTTATTATTCAGAAAATGCATGCTGTTGCAGTGCCCTGTTGCTCTGTGTTTAAGTAGAAATGCTTTAAAGACCATCAGGTAAGCTTGTCGGAGACTGTAAGATGCAAGTAAGATTTGATAAACATACTGTTAAAGAATTACCAACATTGAAAGCTTTTTTGTTATTGCCATGCAGAGAATATTTACGTAACTAGATAACTTATAAGCCTTAGGTGTTGAAATGCGTATGACAGTATTTGTAATAAAGGACAGGACTACAGTATTTTCAGAAGTTCATTACATTTGTTGGAGACTTGCAGTCCTCTTTGCAGGCTTTACCCGTAAACCAAACAGAAAGCCAGTCTATCATGTGTGGTCCATAACTTGTGCAGTAATCCTTTAAGCAATTTATCTTGAGCTTGTTTCTTGTTTGCTGTTCATTTTTTACTTTGATCATGTCTTCCTCATGAAACAAGTAGATAGTTGTCAGGCAGCAGGTCTTTTTTAGATAAGAAACATTTTTATAAGTGGGGGTATCACAGAGATTGCTACTTTCAGCATGTTAATTGGTAATTTTATACAGCTGAATATAAATTATAATTAGAACTGCAGTGCAAGGAGAAGCGGTTTGAGTTGAGTGCTGCTTGTTTTTTTATACTTGATTTTGACTGGCATTCCAGTAATGTATTTAAAAAGTAATTTATTTTTTCTTGCCTCACAACCTTTGTGTTTCCATCTAGATATTAAGTAAGCTGTCATGTAGCCAATGCATTGAAATATTTTTTTTTCTTCTACACTTCATTTTGTCTTGATTGGACTCTCATAATGATGGTTTGGCACCCAGGGGAGTGTATTTAATTAAAGTGCCAGTTGTTGTGGTTTTGAGCATAGCTCCACCCCTTTCTAGTTGGCCCACCCCTTCCCATTGGCCCAACCCATTCAGCTGTTTCCTGCAGCCCCCCTTTAATTTGAAGTCACCAGTCGCCACTGATTCCAAGACATTAAAAAGTACCTCACCAGCCACCAACTCATCCTAAATCCAAATAAGACCAAGCTCATAATTTTCTCTAATAAATCTTACAAACCCAGTACCCAATCCCTCTCCATACTATCTAACAACATTACAGAATTCGAACTAACCAATCAGACCAAGCTGCTAGGGGTAACCATAGATGACTCACTAAAATTTGATAAACACATCTATCTCACCATCAAAAAAATCCACTCTAAACTAGGTGCTCTATACAGGGTTAAACCTTACCTTACCTTACACAACAAGCTAGACTGGCCACTTCAAGATGCCACTTGCTATCCACCCACCTATACTGCTCTGAGGTCTTTACTAAACTATCAAAAACTGACCTAACTAAACTAAACTTCTGCTATAACAAAACACCTAAGTTTGTCACCAACCATCCCCACAGAACACACCACTGCACTGCTCTCCAACAGTTCAACCAGCTAGAACTTCCCAACCAATTATTACTAAATCAACTTTCACTTGCCCATAAAATCATATTCAACCCTACTGACTGCCCAGCTCTATCAAACCTAGTCCAACCATACACAAACTGTAGACTCCTCAGGTCAACCAACAAACTAATGCTAAAAGTAACCCAGTCTCACAACTATCACGGAGACTCCCTCTACTTCCATAAAATAGCCAAAGATTGGAACACCCTTCCTCAACAGATAGCTAAAAACCCTAACATGTCCACATTTAAAACTACCCTGAAAGACTATTTAAATGATAATTGGCTATGCCCCTGTATTGTTCCCAACTAATATTCTTCCTATTTTTTCCCACTCATCTCATACATGATAGCCCAAATAGTGCTCATCTCACATAGGGCTATCCTACTATCTGTCTTTTCTTTATTAATCTTTGTTCCTTCAGATGACCTAACTTGTAAATCTACATGACAGTTTTGGTCTTTCAGAAGTGACTCACCTTGTAAAGCTACATGACTTATCGACCTCATATTTATTGTAAAAAAATAGTATTCCTGTATGCCTGAAACATGCACGTTAATATTGTATTCTGTTATTATATTTTGCTATAATATTTTTGTTAAGCTCATTTACATATTGTTAGTAATGTACTACTAAGTTTACTGTTTGTGCCTTAATAATGTTCTTTTTGTTGTGGAGGTTTTCTTCCCGGGTCTCCACTGAAAATGTTTTTTTTTTTTAACCCAGTTGGATACGACCCGGTTAACAAATGTAAATAAAATAATAATAAATAAATAAAAGTGGGAGTATTTTCATAATGGACCAATTATAACTTTGTAATATAGCTGTAAAAGTTTTTGAATAAAAACTTAACAGGTTATGTGCTATATTGTAGCTATGAGGCTTAGGCACATGGGCATTTAGTATATTTGTTAAGGAGATAAGCCCACTGGACACAAAATCCCTTTTCATTTGCAACTTGGGAGTAATATTTGACTAAGTGACTTGCACAAGGTCATGCAGGAGGCAAATGAAGGCTGAAGGAATCAGGCCCTGTACCACACCAACTAAAACTCACAACCCAAATCTCTGCACCAACCTCTGTTAGCAAAAGCTGGACAATAATCTAAGATGCTCTCTGGTAGGGACCCTGAGGATGAAAACTTGTTAGGGTGCAAGTAAGTATCTTGATCTAATGCAGAAGTTTTATTACTTTGTTATATTTTGTTTAGGTGTAAATAAGTTGAGTAAAGCCACAGAGGTTTATGATGTTTTTTGAAATTCGGTAGTAAAAAGTTGTCAATCACTATAGCGATCACATAGAACAATAGTTTTGTGAGGGATGTTTCATTGCTAATATATCAAGGGAATGGTGGACACAGTTTGGGTTGCACAGCCAGTGGTATTAATTGTTGTTTGCTGAATCATTAATGATTTAATAATCTTTCTTTAACAGAAAATCATAAAGAAATTCAGCATTATAAGTGTCCCTTACATGCTGTTGGATCGTAATGCTGGTAATGATCGAACAAACAAAAGTTAATCACATCACTCTCCTCAAAAATATGTAGCAGACAGTGTTCTTCCACACTAGTCCTCAAACTTTGGGGAAACTATACTGCCAAACATAAGGGACTCAGCTACCCTTCCCCAGTTCAGAAAAGCACTGAAACATTACCTCACTATATCAGCAGAATGCCACTGCTGCCAAGCACAAAATGACTTCATCTTTATTTCCTGCAACCTGTTTCCTTTTTTACCCATACATTATCCATCGCAATTCTAAGTTCTTCCTCTGCTGTATACAGGTACTTATAAGCTATGCCACATAGAATGAAGTCCTTGCCACTGTGGACACATGGCAGTCAATGTTCAGGCTACTATCAATCTGTGTACCTAGATCTTTCACCCCTGAGTCTACTCTTAGGGGTGTGCTATTAATGTGATTTGCAGTGGGTCTTTGGCTTCTCAAAGGGTATGATAATGCATTTTTTTGCATTTAGTTTTAGGCCATGGCTCTGGAACCATTCATTTGTCTATTTTAGACCCTACTGAAGTTTATCTACATCAATGGGGAAATTGGTGATTGCCCTCAGTTTGCACTCATCAGCAAACTTTGTCATTCAGAGGCCGTCCACATTAGCCTTGACTTCAGAGAAGTATATTCCAAACAGGAATTGTTGCAGCACTGAGCCATGTGGTACACCACTGGTAACTGTCTTTTTGCTGGCTCTGGAGTCATACACATTAACCACATGTGTCCTGTCCATGAGCCATTTGGTTATCCATTTGGTGACGTAGGGAATTATGTCCAATTGTCTGAGTTTATATATAATACCCGAGACTGGGATTATGTCAAATGCCTTGGCCAGGTCATGGTAAGCAGTATGCACTGTTTTACCCTCATCTTTCAAAAAAGTCCACTAGATTTAGTAGGCATGATCTGTCCTTGACAAAGCCAAACTGAGTTGGGTACAGTATTTGGAGTTTACCTATGATATTATTTATCAGATCCATAATTATTCTTTCCATGGACTTATATACAAGACTAGTCAAACATATTGATATTTTCTGTAGTACTTTTAGCTTTGGAATTTGTGTGGCACAACTTGAAATACTTTGATGTGTGGCAACTTGTCTGTGTGGAGCAAAGATGAAATACGCTACATGATAATCAGACATGCTTGATGTAGGTTGGGGTTGGCTCGATAAAAATAACTGTCAATGACTTTCTTTTAATTTTTTAAGTTTTAAGAAGTCAGTAACTGGCTTTGCAGGACTAGTGTTCACCGTCAGCTTAATATAGTTATGCATGGTAGCTTTGGTCAGTTAGCGTATTTTGAAAGTAATAAAAATGCAAAATTGAAGAGTAACACTGAAATTTTTCCCTTAATCATGATTTTGTTCAGGCCATCACTGTGTGAAAAGGTTGTGTAAAAAAACTCTAAAATGCATCTCAGAGCATCTACAAACCGTATGGCTTCTGGGAGCCTAGCAGCACCCAGACTCTAGCTTAATGCTTTCATTTCCATTGCAGTTATTACAGTGTAGTTTTGCTCAGCTAGGATATACTGAAACGGTGTGGGGAAAAAGCTGTTGAAGATTAACATTACAATTCTTTCCTTGATCATGTTTTTTGTTTAGCTAATGACTGGACAAAAAGGATGTTTAAAAAACTCCAAAATGCACCTCAGGACATTTAGAAACCTTGTGTCTTCTGGGGGCCTCCAGACCTCAGCTTGATCCATTTATTTCCAGAATAGTCACTACAGTGTAGTCTTACTCAGGATATGCTGAAAGGATGCAGAAAAAAAGAAAACTGAAGAGTAAAAGTAACTTTTTTCTTTGACCAAGCAATCACTAGATGGAAATGTTTAATAAACTCTAAAATACTCCTCAAAGCATCTATAACCCCAATGGCTTCTGGGGGCCTAGCAGCCCCCAGTCCATCAGCTTAATGCAGTTGTTTCCACTACAGTTAGAGCGCAGTCTTGCTTAAATAGAACATGTTGTATGAATGGATGAATGAATGAATTATTACTGGTAAAAAAACAGAAGAGTGAGACAACTGGAAGACAATGGAAGAAAAAAAGTAAAAGGTAATCTGGATAGTGTGAGTAGGCCAAGGTGCAATGGGCAATATGGGAGACCATGGAGCCTTTTCACCTAGTGTACCAGTTTACCTAAGGCCGACCTTGCACTCTTGGACTTAACAGATATTTCTGTGATTCAGTCAGCTTTAACACATGCCCTAGAACTCATTCCCAGTTATAAGATATTTCATGCATCACACCAGACCTGTACACATATCTATCTGTCTATCTATCTATCTGTCTATCTATATCTATCTATCTATCTATCTAGCTATATATCTATCTATCTATCTATCTACAGTATATATTTCTTGGCCTAAGACTGTGGGTGTTTCAAGTAGTGAGAGCAAGGGATGAGTTGCAACAGAAGAAAACACAACTGTAGGCAACAATACTGAGAATTTATTCAACTCTGATTACATACTGAATTCCAAATCTAATGTACATATGATATTTATTGAAGATGTTGCTTCTGCGACAGGGCTCAGTGCTGCAACAATTCCTGTTTGGAATATACTACTCTGAAGTCAAGGCTAATGTGGACGGCCTCTGAATGACAAAGTTTGCTGATGACTGCAAACTGAGGGCAATCACCAATTTCCCCATTGATGTAGATAAACTTCAGTAGGGTCTAAAATAGACAAATGAATGGTTCCAGAGCCATGGCCTAAAACTAAATGCAAAAAAAAATGCATTATCATACCCTTTGAGAAGCCAAAGACCCCCTGAAAATCACATTAATAGCACACCCCTAAGAGTAGACTGAGAGGTGAAAGATCTAGGTACACAGATTGATAGTAGCCTGAACATTGACTGCCATGTGTCCACAGTGACAAGGACTTCATTCTATGTGGCATAGCTTATAAGTACCTGTATACAGCTTCTACTTTCTCTACGGTTGATTTGAGACCTAAGAACAACTCCAGAGCCATCATAGACAGTAAGGAGCCTTTTCCAAGTCTACCTCTTTATATCAGGGATCAGATAAATCATCAGAGATCACCCAGTTGAGGGAGAAAACATTGTAAGTATTTGAGCAAATGGAATAGCATGTCATCTGTGAAGAATTTCTGGATGCGGAAGAAAGGGGCTTGGTGTTCAATCTCTCTGCATTTGAAGAGGCTGTGGACCAATTAAGTGTTTTGCAGAAAGGTATTTTGTATGTTACAGCTACACCAATCAATTTTTATGATAGTGTTTTAGAACTAAAATGTTTTATAGGAGTATTATGCTGAATATATTGTTTCCATCTATGAATGTGCAGAATTGTGTCTTTAAAAAATCCAAGCTTGTATACATCTAGTTTTCATCCAGAGATAAAGGCTTTTGTGAGTACCTGCAAACATGATTTATTTAAAATGTATAACAAGTGAGATAGTGTTAATAAAATAAAAAAAAAAGCTTTTATAATTTATTAGCTAAGGAGCATGCGTCTCTTAAAGAGCTCCAGAATAATGCGAGTATCACTATATGTCCAGCTGACAGAGATGGAGCTATAGTAATTTTGAATCAGGTAGATTATCTAAGAGCTATGCATGAATTATCTGATGCATCAACCTATAGTCAAATTACGAGCGAAGATATGAATAGAGTTATACAGAACATGCATTGATAGTTTTGCATGCAGATATACAAGCAAGGAGTTATATGATTATTTCATTGTGGAAGCACTGGTCATTCCCCTTATTAAAGGTCTGCTCAAAATACACAAATCTCTAGAGAATCCTCCATTTAGGCCCATAGTTTTGGGTCATGGATGGCTCACTGAGCCTACCTCCATTTACTTAGAAAAAAATCTTACATCTACTGTTGACTAGCACTTCCACTATTTTAACTGATACCAAAGATTTTTTAACATCACTGATTCAAACAGTAGAGGCTACCCCCTTGAGTGCTACAGATAGTTTGGTTACACTTGATGTGTTTTCACTTTTTCTTGTATTCCAAATGTCATAGGTATAGAGTATATGAGGGATTTTTTAATAGACAATAGTGATTATTCAAGTAATTTTATACACACACTCTGTATAATCATAGAATTAGTTTTAGTTAATAACATTTTTATGTTTGACTCCAAATATTACATTCAATGGGCCAGGGTAGCTATGGTACACCTAGTGCCAACTAATATGCCAATATGATTATGGAACAATGGGAGAATAGATTGGCTTTGCTTAAGTAAGAACATAAGAGGCACATTATTTATTATAAAAGATATGTGGATGACATATTTATTGTATGGCGGGATTCTCTATTAGCGTTTCAAGAGTATTTTGAATATTTGGAGAATATATCTTTCTTGAAATTTACAGTGTACATGTTTAGAGAAGTAATTGATTTCCTGGATATTAGATTAAAACAGGTTAATGAGACTCTGGAGATGCAGATTTTTAAGAAGAATTGTAAGAAGAATATTTTTTTGGAAATGACCAGTATGCAGCCTACCTATGTGTTTAAAAATGTATTGAGAGGACAGACTTTATGTCTATTAAGGTTAATTAGTAATGATACCTCTTTGCTGGTCCAAGTATGATATTTATAGAGGGAATATATTGAGAGAAAATATACTGAATCTGATACAAATCTTATGGTAGCCAAGGTCGAAAGGATGAATAAGGGGAGACCATATTTTTCTAGAAGCGATGATGTTCATGTTAATAATTTGAATATGCCCAAGTCTAAGGTATGTAAAATCTGTTTACCTTTTACCTCTGATAATAAATGCATATTGAATATTATACAGGACAAATGGCATATCTTAACAGCTGATGAGAACATTAGTAGACTTATAGGACCTCAACCTAAAGTTACTTATAAGAATGTGAAGTCCCTGAAAAGGCGTAGATGTAATAAGACAAGTACATCTACAGTTATGGTGCCATTTGTGAGAACAGGTACATTTAGTTGTATGCATTGTAATTTCTGTAGGCTTATTTCAAATGATAATGTGTTTATACACCCCACTACAGGCAGGAGATATACATTTCAACATTATACTGATTGTTCTACTCAGAATGTTGTTTATTTAGCAAAATGCATTAAGTGCCCCAAATTTTACCTTGGTAAGACCAATAGGGTTTTCATGGACAGAATAAGAGAGCACATTTACTGCTTTTAATGCAGGTGATATAAAAAGTGCACTAGCTAGACATGTGATGCTGGTGGGTGGAGACAACTGTTTTAATTTTTTGACACTACAAGTCCTTTATTGTAATGAGAGGTTGGGTGACATTAAGATTGCTACTGAAAAAGTTGAACAAAGGTAGATTGTTACACTTCAAGCAGATAAATATCATGGTTTAAATGAAGCAGTTTCTTTAAAGCCATTCTTAATGGACAGAGAGCTGCTCCATTAAGTTATAGATGTCATCACCTTTTACATCTGTACATCTCTTTCATAGGTTGATGCATCCTAGTAGCTAGAAGTATAGTATACATGGTAGGTTTTGATGTGTATTATTATAGTATTGAGTTTTGTTTTGCCTGTATTATTGGGGTATAGGAGTTGCACATTGAGCATTATAGGCAGCTATCTATTGATAGAATGAGTTTACAGGATATTTATTTCTTATTTATTTTATTGGTTAAGTAGGTAAGTAGGGCATAAGTTAGTTTTTATGTATAGCATTTTGTCGGTGGTGTTTTATTTTTTGCCATCGTTATGTTTGTATTTATATATATATATATATATATTGTTTAATTTTTTCTATGATCTTTAAGATTTTAGTTTTTTCAACATGTTTGTGTGAGTGGAATGGCTATGTTCTCATGTGATTGAGAACTTGTATTTAGACATTTGCTTCCCTAGGAATCATGCAACATTTTCAGTAAGCTGCAATAATAATTATTTTTAGTATTTATAGCTAGGTAGAAATACTTGTTTAAGATTATATGCATTATTGTGTTGATAAATCTTTAGAGATGAAGCACAACGATTTTCGTTTAGATGCTTTTACAGCTTAACTTTATATTGGCAGCTTTACTCTATATGGCAATGATAGAAATGCTATTTTAATTAGTTTATTGTGTCCATGACAACTAATAGGGTTGATTGATGTAGCATTAATTGTAGCTTGCTTGTGATTGTTATAATGTATTTAAAAGCAATGAAGCTTAGTGGTTCTACATGAAAGCACTCACACTTTTCACACTCAATTGCTAATAAAATGTTTGGATTTTACCTGCTGTGTTTGTTACCTTCGGGTCTTGATTTGCTTGGATTATGTTTTAGAAACACAAAGCTTCAAAGTCCACCTGAAGTCCATAAACATTAAGATGTTTGCAAAACATCACAACTAATATCCAAACTAAAGGATAAAAAGGTCAGACAGACAAACCATTCAGTAAAAACCACAAGAAATACCTAGCCAAGGTAAAGTCTTCACTGTATAATACCTTAAACCTCCTGAAATAGAGACGTATGGAATATATGCAAATGATTCCTTAAGTACATATGGCATTTCAGTTATATAGCTTCTGAATGCCCATTACTTTAAATTTTTTTTTCACTCAGGTTATATTCATCAGTGTACAGTCTGTGGATAGTGTTGATGGTGTCCCTAGTAGTTCTAGTAAGATAATCGCTTAACCTATCCACTGTTATGATTCCCAATCTTCATATATTTATTATTTTAAGGAGTATAGGGGTTCATGCAGACTGTGATGGTACACTTTGATTTAAGGACAGTAGAAGTGCATTACCATGCAAAGAAATGGAGGTAAAGAAAGTTTCCCATACCTGCAATGATATGCAATGTGTGAGTTAATATAGGTAGAAAGGGACTGCCCCTTGCAAAAATACTGGTATTTTGCTTTTTATTGTTCAGTGGGTAGATTGGCAGTTGATATATTTTTCTGATACATCAGAACCTATCTTTGTGTCTATTGGCCTATGTGTTCTAAACCCACTTATCTGTGCATGTTTATAAATATTATCACATCTTGTATCTGAAAATGAGGAATATGCCTTTAAATGGGCCTTGTGTCTTTAAATTCTCATAAAAAATAGCCAGATAAGTTACTGTGTTAGTGAAAATAATGAGAAACTAATTACCTAATCATAGCATATAAAATGTTGTTGCCTGGAAGCTGAAATCTGAATTTGGCTCCCCAGTGAGAGGATCATGAAGAGCATGAGCAATGATGCTGCCCAAAGGTCTGTGACTTCTAGAGATGGATGGTCTAACCAAAACCTGTCATAAATATGTTCCGAAAGAATAGCAGGCCAAAATGTTCTGTCAAATTGGAAGGGAGGTCTAATTAAGATTTAAAGCTGTGACCTATTTTATAGCCTGGCTCCTAGAAGAAGTATATGGGACTGAACCAGTAAACTTGGATGTATTACTTCTAAGGTTCTGTGAATTTTGCATAAAAGGTAATAGTATAACTACATTTGGAACTAATTATGAAATCCAAGTGAGCTATATTTTCATTTCATCCTTGAATTAAATTTGCGTTTCTGTCATATACCTGCCTCTAATGTGTCTTTAAGAGCTGGTAGTATGTACACAGGTAGTATGGCCAGTGACTTGCCAAAATAACCTCACTATGCCACTTTTGCCAATTGCACAGACTATTTGATTTATGTTTAACTGTGGAATTTGTAAGCCAGAGACATTTTGCTGCTGTTGTCTGGTGTATGATTTGATAAGAGTTTGGTTTCATGTTTTTTGTTTTGTTTTTCACTATAAACACAGAAGAATTACAGAAATCCTTAATAGACTTTACAGTAGCTGCAGCAGATAATAGAACTGGTTAGTATGATTGCTGCCCCCAGAATTGTACCTAGCATAAAGATATTAAGCAAAGATGATGAGACAGAGTCATATTTATTAACTTTTGAAAGGTGTGCAACATGAATGCTGAGACAAGTCTGAATGGGCCAAAATTCTTTATTACTAATAGGAGAAGTGTTATAAACTTAAATGGACATAGAAAGGACTGATTATCTGGACTATGAAATGCATAAAAAGAAAATAGTAACCAGGAATGGTAACTACTGTACTGTAAGACACAACATTTCACAACTGACACTACTGCTATCAAACTGGTAAGAGTTAAAGTGACAAAGTTAAAGCATATAATAAAGCTATGGTTAGATCCTGATCTTCTTCTTCTGGCTTTTCCCTGTTAGGGGTCGTCACAGCAGATCACCTGTCTGCTCATGATTGGCAGTGGAGTTTTACGGTGTCGGGTTGTCAGCCCGGAGCGCAACCTTCCACAGAACGCACACACACGCACACATGCCCAGGGCCAATTTAGAGTGTCCAATCCACCTACAGCATGTCTTTGGGATGTGGGAGGAAACTGGAGCACCCGGAGGAAATCCACGCGACCACAGGGAGGACATGCAGACTCCACACAGAAGGCACCCCAGCGGAGGATCGAACCGGAGAATCTCTTGCTCTGAGGCAGCAACACTAACCACTGCATCACTGCGGCTGCTTTATGGTTAGATCCTGATAAAAATAGTAAAATAAAAATGTTGCAAACATCAGTAATTGACAGACTTAAAAATGTCATTATTTATTTAACATGTGAAAGTGGTAATGCAACGTGATCTCATCAACTCTGACATCTTAATAATTTTAGATGATGCTTATTAATTTATTAACCTGTGTTTAAAATTAAATTGTCTGCTTCTAAATTTTAAGTTGTAATAACAAATTTGCAATATTCTGTGAAATAAGAAGTAACATGTAAGGAATTCATTAGTTTCAGATATGAGGGGAAGAATGACATTACTGCATTCTTTTGCACTAGTACCGTTAAGAATACCAGCATTAGCACTGTGAAAACTGTGTACCCCACAAATGAAACTTTTACTATGAAGCGTGCTAAAATCGATTCTAAAATTGTTGACTCTATGAAACAAGAAGTATCCCATAAAGAACTGACTTGTTTCAGAGAAATCGTCACATAGCTGGCTCTGTTGCAGTAGTACTATTAAGAATATCGGTTTTAGCAATGTGAAAACTGATGTGTATTCCACAGATAAAACTGTTATTATTGACTGTGATAAAAACTGAAGATAATATTGCTGACTCAGCCATCTGCCATTGTATAAATCTAAGTTAGTAAAGTGTACAATATTTTTAGAATGAGGAAAAGCTCAAACCTAACTCTGCAAGCATGATCACTCATGTTAAATCACCCTATGGATGTAAGCATAAAGTTAATAACAGACAAAAGTTAGGGGTGATATGAATGCACTGTCATACAAAGGTATATCCAATCACACATGGGAAACAAATAGTTCCAGAAAAACCTTTGCACTCCATCGCTGTGGTACCTGATTTGTCTCATAAAATAATACAAAAAATATTTCCTCCAGTTTAAGAAAATGTGGAAGATGTGGGAAGAGGAAGCCTCTTTAGCTACTTCTGATAAGTTGATACATCTAATAAAAAGGAGATAAAACAATAATATTATGTGTCCATTCAGTAGAGTAATTGAAAGGAAGGAGCAGGATTGTGACACTCATCTAGATATTCAGAACCAAAACCAAGAGAAGGGAATTAGCACAAAAGCTAGAAAAGGGATTTGATTTTGTTATAATCAGATATTAAAAATGATCCTATGTGTGTTACCAGAAACGTATCCCAGTGACAGATTAATAGAAACACAATACTGTAAGAGATGTCAGTATAGGAACTGAAGATCACTTGATTCAAAATGCTGAAGTAAAAATGAGCATAAAATGTCTGTACACAAGTACAAGAGTGTTACTACAGATGCATAGGGGCAGAAACAAGAAAAAGGTCAGTTAAGTGAGGACACTCAGAACAAAGAAATGGCCATGACTACTAAAAAGGAGGTGAATAGGAAAAGGCCATGTGGTGCAGAAAGCTAAAGAAAAAAATGAACTCTCAAGTGGCTTGTATAAATAGTAGAAAACATTAAGCCAAAGGAGTATTTTGCCAGGATCAGTAATCTGTAAAGGAAGATAAAGAAGTTATAGTGCCACTTTATTTGAAAGAGGAAACTATACTTTCTACATCAAGACATGCAAAGAAGGAAAGTAACCCTGAAATTTATATACATATGGGTAAGCCACATAACTTTAAAAAAGCCCATTAGATAGACAATGCTTTAAGTACAAAATGAGAAAATATAACTAAGTTGTAGAGAAAGATAGTGAACACAATGTTTTAATTACTTCTTACCCATATTTTGAGTTAAAGATGTCTTCTTACCCAGGGAAGTAAAGACAGTGAGGAAATTCTAATGAATTGTTATTGACAAAACCATATAGAACGCTGATTATGAAGCGAGCATATATTGCTCTGTTAGGAGCTCAGCTATGAATGTACAAAATTAAGACAAAAGTGTTAGCCAGATTTTACTTGCCTGCTATAATGAAAGAAATGAACAAGTGCTGTGTTTCTTGTCCAGTATGTTAGAAAACTGTCCCCTTTCAGGATTTAAGAGTCACTTGTTCACAGTGCGTATCACAGATGTACCACTGCACTGGACTCCATCAATGGGTATCAGTATATACTAGTAATGATGGATTAGTTCCAGATGCAGTGCCGTTGCACAAAGCTCATGTTGACTAACACCAGAGAACTGTTACTGTTGTTCTTAGTAGTGTGTCTTCCTAAAGAAATACACACTGACCAAGGCACTCATTTTATGTCAATACTATTTCCCCAGGGGATAGTACTAGAAGAACTTAAGGATAAACGGTGCTGTTGGGTAACTGATGGTTGGTTAGCTAAAGGCATGCAAATGGGAAAGTAAAAAGATTATTTCACTAGATGTGCCAATGACTTAAACAGTTAAACATGTCATTATACTGCCTGCTAACTGTTGGTTTAATATACAGATTCAAAAATACAACAAAACCATGTTAAGAAAAGTAACTGATGCACATGGTAAGATATGGGACCCTACTTCCTGCTTGCTTTAAGAGAGATATCACAAGCTTCATCTAGGTCTACCTCATGTAAAATCATTTATGGCAGATATCCTAGAGATCTGCTTGATATTGCTAAACAGAACAGGGAAGACATGACACCATTTAAAATGTGATAGAACATTACATTAGGTTATAGGATAGACTATCCCTGGGATTCATTAACACCTACACTAAGTGTACACCATTCTGAGTGAACAGACAACACAAGCATAACTCGAACCTTCTTCCTCCTAATTTTTAGCTTTCCTACTGATTTTTCTGCAGACTTAAATAATTTGGGGATTCATAAAGGTTACCATAAAGTGAAGACTACATGTGCAAGTAATGTAATCTTTCTAAGTGACTCAAAAATACAACAATTGTGGTAGGGCTGTTCTTGAATACAGATGCTGTACACTTAGTATACACTTAATGTAGGTGTTAATGAACCTTGTCCATTTTGTTATGCTCACTGTAAAAGAGATACAGAAAGCTTATGAAAAGAATGCCCTGTTTAGAGAATTTAAGCCAAGAGATCAAGAAATAGTGTCAGTACCCTCCATGGACAACAAATTTCTGACTAAGTAGCAAAGCCCCTTCGAGGTGATTGAAAAGGTAAATTCACATATCTACAAAGTTAGATAGCAAGAAGGAGAATAATAGATCAGATCTGTAACATTAACATACTAAAGTCATGTCAAGTAGTAAATGTTATGTGGTTAGCTTGCAAGCTGAAATTCATTCAGGAAGGCCAGAGAATACCTACATGATGAATGGTTAGAGCAGACCTTTTCAAAAGTATAGAAGCAGGAAATAAGAGAATTTATATTAAGAAGTAAAGGTATGTTCTAAGAAATATTTTGGAGAGCAAAGCTGATAGAACATAACATAGAAATAACACCTGTGAAGGATACTCTGAACCCTTAGAGTACCTGAGCCACAGGGGCAATTTGCAAGAGAAGTTCAGAAGATGCTCAAATCAGGACTAACAGCAAAGTCACAGAGTGAATGGAAAAACCCGATAGTGTTAACTCATAATTCTCATTAAAGTAACAGACTTTTTACTGACTTTTAAAAACTGAATATCATTTCAAAATTTGATATCTATCCTATGCCCAGGCTAGAACTAAGAGGTGATCAAGAACCTAGGAAAAACAAGACACTTAAAATTAGACTTAACAAAATTGTATTTGCAGATACTGCTTTCCCCATTTACTAAAGAAAAGCAGCCTTTGTAATGCCCTTAAGGTTTATTTAATTAGAATTAGACAGTGTTACCATTTTGGCTACATGGAACTGTGGCACCTTTCAGACACTGATAGATAAAATACTAAAGCCTGTCTCATTGTATGCTGTTTCATATGTATATGACTTGATCATCCATTCAGATGGAGTAGGAGTCTCAGCTACCAAATGTATAGGATGCATTGCAAGCTATAAGACAGGCAGGTTTGACTGTGAGTGCTAAAAAAAGTAAATTGATCATGATGAAAGCCAACTATGAAGAGGGAAAAGCAGAGACTATAAAAACTGGTGTCTACCCTCCCTTAAAAGGTAGGGGGCTGCTTTCTTTGGACTAGTTGGGCACTTCAGAACATGTTTATATAATGCTGTGACCTTTGCCTGTCCTATGAAATACCTCATAAAAGGAAAAGCTCCTATCAATGTGCAATGCTCTCTTGAGGCAGATACAACATTAATTGAACCTAAAATACTAATGTGTTCTGAACCATGACAACTGACTCTTGATTTTGCTAACAAATTTAAAATGATTCTTAAGAAGGGAAATTGGCTAGGCTTAAAAGGGTCCACAAGGGCAGCTAGCCTAGTACTTACCTTTGCACCTATGTACCTATGAGCAATATTCTTCTGTGAACCATGTACAGTGACTCCTGATTTTTATAAGGAATTTACTTTGGATAAAGGTGCATCAGATGAAGCTTTGCACTACAATCAAATCGTAATACAATCTAACCTAGTCTAGTGCTAAATCCCAAAGACCACCCAAGAAGACCTCTGTATAGCCCAGTCTCCAACCTACAGTAGCCCACCTTAATACAGGTCCAGACAACATGGGTATGTATTTTCCAAATATCTCTGTATTCAGCTTGATAGATATACACATCCTGAGACAATGTAATGCAAAATGTCTCATGTTCACAGACAACCATTTAATCCATAAAGAAACAGTGAGGGAGAGATGTACATACACAATTTCACTAGGAACAAAAATCTCAAAAAAACAAAGTTGTCAAGAACACACACACACACACACACACACACACACACACACACACACACACACACACACACACACACTATATCCACCACACATAGTGTCCACCAGACATATAGACCAAGCTATGCTGATGCACTAAAAAACAATCTTTCCAAATGACAGAGACCTCCTAAGCCTATAGATGGTAATGCCTATCCTCAGCAATCTCTAAAGCACTCACCAAAAGCAACACCAAACATCACATATACACCTACACCCAGTGGAGTCTCAAGAGCAAAGCCAATAAGGTAAGCCAACACATTACCCAGGACTCCTGTCATATGGGGCTCCATTGTATGACACATAGATACCCCACTCTACAGACTGAACACAGAGAAGATAAAGGTTGGTTGCTTACCTAGAGCCAGGATCCAACAGGTTACATGTGCACTCAAGTCACTACACCACATATACCTGTATGATTCTATCATAGTCCATGTGGGCATTAATGACCTGAGACATACTTCTTGGACTATATGAAGAGAGACATTGTTGATCTATCTTAATATGTGTCTCGGGCAGCATTCTACCTTGACCAAGGTTGATGGCACAGTAGAGACAAAAGATGATCGACTTCAATAATTGACTTTACTTCTGATGTCTTTCCAGGGGGATTCAATATTTGTCAGAATGGGAGGACGTGGTTAACAAATCGTGCTGCTTTGCAAAAGATGGACTGCACCTTTCTCTCCTAGACTTCCAAATATTGGCTAAAACTTTATCTACCCCCTTAGGGCCTTTTTAGACAATGCCAAATTGACAAACCTACCAACATAGAAAATAAAACCCAAAAAAACCTAAAGGTGTTACTGCTCAATGCTAGGAGACTAAACAAGAAAGTCCACCCCATACAAGCATTCCTTACTCTGGAGAATGTAAACAACTGTGTTGTTAATGAGTCATGATTTAAATCCAAAGAAAGTACTCCAGCAGTGCAAGGCTTCAGTGCCTTCTATACATTTAGACCATCAGCTAAACAGACGTGAACAACAAGTGGAAGGAGTCTCAATCTATATCAGAAACACAAGTATAGATCTAGGCTGGTTAAACAGAATGATGCCCTGGAATTTATCCGCATGCAAATCACCACAGACAAAGTCTCTTAGTAAAATCATGAGAAATATCCTGGCAAGCTATAGGTCACCCTCTATGTCCCTAGACCTACTGGAGACACTCATCATTAAACAAAATATCCTATTTATGGGAGACTTTAACCCTCTATATCTGGAAAATGTTGACTGCCTCAAACTCACAAGCACCATGATTCTTGGACTTTATTAATAGAAATACCCTTGACCAGAGAGTGCTGACACCCACCAGAGGTTCAAACATACTGGACCTGGAACTCACCAATATGGAAGAGCATTGCACCCCACTCCCCACCCACCCAACCAGTGTCACATACTTAGTGGTGAAGTTGGACCACAAAGCTGTCTCTTTCGAAATAAAAATCAACTTGGTAACCAGAACAAACCCCATAGCCATTAGAAACTAATCCAAAGCAATTACATCCAATTAAGTGATAGTTTGTCAAAATTCAATGTTCCTCCCAACCTAGAGTTCACAGCAACATATGTGGAACTGCTCACAGAGACCCTGTACAACCATGTATACAGGCTGCTGTACCTACTAGAACTAAGACCAAAACAAAATCTAAAAACAAACCAGACTGTAGGAATCCTAACCTTAATGGGGTATATAACAAAAGGAAAAAATCATGGCTAAAATCAAAAAGAGAAACTTCCATAATGACAGAAGTGACTAATTAAACTAAGCAGGAAACTAAGAGGGCTAATTAAGTCCAACAAGGCCAATTTCAAGGTCAAAGTAGCCTCACAGGCTAAAGACAACCATAAGGCTTTCTACAGCTATGTCCAAAACCTCAAAGGTGGCACACATCAGTGCCACCTTCACTGAACATAGGGAGACAGCAAATTTGCTGACTGGCGAATTCAGCTCAGACTTTATCAACAAACACCCCCACCCCACCATGAAATACCTACTAGCATAACCCCCACCAACTATTAAAAGTAAGCAAGTTCTGGTGACACTTGCTAAGACCAAAAACAGAGACGCAATGGGCCCCAACAATATCCAGGGATGCCGCCTACATAGCTTGAAGCATGACCTATCAACACCACTTGAGTCACTTTTCAACTATATCCTCAAAATAGGCTTTAAACTATGAGAATGGAGAACTGCAATGGTTATCCAACTTCACAATGGTGAACCATCAACTCACCTCAGAAGCTACGCACCTATTAGTCTAACTACTCTAATATGCAAAGCCATGGAATGAATTATAATGGAAATGATCAATAAAGACATAAGCAACCTTCAGACACTGGACCCAATCCAGTCTGGCTTTGTCAAGGGAAGGTCATGCCTACTAAACCTGGTGGACTTCTTTGAGAAGGTCACCAAGGCAACAAATGAGTGGAAAATGGTGCATACTACCTACTTGGACCTGGATAAGACATTTGATACAATACCTACTCAGGTATAGCTGACAAACTCAATGAACTGGACATCAACCTCTACATAGCTCATTGGATTTCCAGCTGGCTCACAGACAGGACCCTGGAAGTCAGGACTGGTGAGATCATGTCCACTAAGAGACTGGTCACCTGTGGGGTACCTCAGGGCTCCATGCTGGAACCCTTCCTATTTGGCATCTACTTCTTGGAGATAAAGGCTAATGTCAAGGGCCTTTGCTGATCAAGATAGCAGAAGACTGCAGATTGGGAGCTATATATATATATTCATTCCCCCATAACACAAACATCTTATAAGATGGTCTAACACAGGCAAATGACTGGTGCCAAAGTCACAGAATTAAACTCAATGGCAAGAAATGCATTATATTGCCTTTTGGGAAAACTGCCACTCAGGCTAATTACTCCATTGAAAAGACACCCCTTAGAGTTAACCCAATAGACATGGTTCTAGAACCATGTATAGACAGCAGGCTGGCCTTTGAGCAACATCTGGCCAAGGTAGTAAGAAAATCATTCTATGTTGCCCAATTTATAAATAAGTGCATGGCATCCAGGTCCAAAACATCATAGTGCCACTGTATTCAGACCTTATCAGACCCATCACTGAGTGAGTATAATTCCCTCTTCAGCATGTACCAGACCAGACATATGCAACAGTTGGAATGTCCATAAAGGGTCCTTATCAGGAGAATCCAGGGTATAAACACATTGTCCTATATAGATCACCTTAAACCCCTATCTCTATACTCAGTCTCCTAAAAGGTTACTGACAAGTGATCTATGCTTGGCATACAAGGCATCCTTGGATCCAGTTCTGATGGACCTTTTCATGGCCACAAAATGAACAGCATCAAAACCACAAGATCCAAGGATTTGAATTTTGCTTGTGACATAAATAATACATGTTGGTGAGAAAGATATCTGTCTCAGAGGATTCCTATGCTCTGGAACTTGCTCCTCATCCATATGAAGCAGAGTCCATCCCTAACCTTGTTTAAGCATAACCCTGACCAATGGATGGGAAATTGGAATTTCACCCTGGGTCTGGCCTACATGTTTCGGATAAACAAAGGCAGTAATCCCCAAACTAACATACCTCCCACATAACCTCTAGAAGCTAGTACACCCCCTCCTAATGAACATCCATGGTATATATGGGGACACAATTGGGTTAGGATTGGTTGGATTGGGTTAGGTTGCGCAGGTAGGCTTATGAAGGTACCGGTGGTTGTTAGCCTAGCATAGAACTATAAACCTATGTACCATCCACACCCTTTACATTAAAGTGTACTGGTCATATTCTGATGCAACTGTAAGTAACAATCCTTTGGAATTTGATGCAACCTCTTTCTCATGTATTATACCAAATTATTCAGCTTTTGCTGCATTTTATTTTGTTGAAAAGGCTGACCCCTGAACTTTTTCATCCACTTAAGTGAATGAAAGCACTTATCATTTTAATTTGAATATCAAATAAATTGTTTTTATCTTTCTGGAGGTGTCCAGTGTCTATCCTTTTGCCAAGAGTTATATTGGCGTTTGTCTTCATTCTTGTTTTTAAATTAGTTTGAGCGTTCTATTTAAATCATAGGTTTGCTAATCCAACCTCAACCATTAGCTATTACAGTTAGATCATCTAAATAGACCATGTAGATAGGAACCTGTACATCATTTTGAATGTTTGCAACCCCCTCCTTAATATTTTCCATCACATTTGTAACAATCACATTTATCACCATTGCAAGTAATGTCCCACTTATGTAGCAACCTTGCTTAACAACTCTTTTAATGTACATGTCCTTACTAAACCATCCAATAATTACTGCCTTGTTACATGAATTAAAACATGCCAATTTTATCACCCTTATACATTTCCAACATGTTTTTGTGATTAACACTGTCATAAGCTTTTATTACATCACAAATGATCTTACAATCATTCTTTTTTGTGTATAATACTATTAACAACTTATTTAACAAAATGTATTACATACTTAGCACATTTTTCTTCACTTCCATAAAATTTCATCTATTAAAGCAAATAATAATTTACTAAGATTTCTTTTTGCAAAATTGTGTTAAATAACTTATAATTTGTATTATTCAGTATTAAAGGTCTCCAAGTTTGATATCTTTCTCACATTTTTATATAAAATTATTATACTTTCCATACTGTTTTATGTGAAATATCATGTCCCACCAATAATTATTGCCATCTATAATAATTCTTTCATCATTATCCTTCATCTCATTAGAGAATACATAGTCTAATCCATTAGAACCCAGTGTACTCATTGTTTAACATCCTTTAATACAGAATTTAACTATTGACTTAACACTCCAAGTTTCTCTATGTTCCATTATCCTATTTCCATATAACTCCGAAATATACTTTTCAATTACATAATGTACATTATATTTTCATATCATCAACTTCTAAACCATCTTATGTCTTAATAGATGATATTCTACCATCATCTTTTTAAACCTTTTCCTAATAAAGAGAATACACACTCACTTTTCCATGTACTAAATATTTTCTTTCTATATCAAATAATTTATTTATTAAATTTTGTTGATAAATTTCTTTTTTTTTCTGTATTCTTATCATCTCATTACTTCCTAAATATGTATCATGCTCTGTTAACAATTTATTATATTTCTGATTTTTAAATATTTTTCTAATCTTTGGTGCTCCTTTTTATAGTCATACTTAAATACAATCCTCCAGTGCTACAATTAGCTGCAAATGGATTCCGTGAACAGTGATCTTGCCAAAGCTGTTCCATATCTCTTTTAAAGAAATCTTCTTTCACAACTTCACGCACAAGCATTAATACCTTTACAATATTTAATGTTACCTTCCATATGATTTTCTGCCTTAATAGCACAATGGTCAATAAAACACACTTCATGTTTCAATACAATTTTTTTCTAACCATTCTGAAAACAAAGTATCATCAGTTTCTCAGTTTTGATTATACCTCTTTTATAAGTAAACAGTCTTTTTTACTTAGCTACAGTTGTCCCCAGTCATTTGCCTACAAATATGAATAGCTTTATCTATTGTCCCCAAAATGTTTAATAAATTGCAATTAAAGTCACCTACTGTACTGTCCATTCTAGGCAATGCATTTTTTTAATCCTTGAAATGCTAACTCTTTTTTTTTATTTTGTGTAAACACATAAATCCTAATTAACTTTGACACATTTTCCATATCTTATGATGCACACCACACACCTACCAGGTTTAACCACAATAAAACCCAAGATCTTTAACTCTTTTGCTTTCAATAAAATAGATTATCTTGAATATAACTCTTAAAAAATCTCCATGTCATTTATTTTCCCATACAACTTCAGTGTGATGTCTTTGTTGATAATTAAGAAACCTAATATCTTGTAACATATTGCATCTCATTTTATACTTCATACCAAAATAAAGAACTGAATTTTCTTTTTCTTTGATTATACTATAGCTAATCAATGACATCATTCTTAAACTAGCCTTTTCCTAACCTTGCAATCTTTTTCTGTGGTATTTTTTTTAATTTTCCAAACTATTTTCCAATTAAAGCTGGTCTCAACATTGTTTTCACCATCCCCCCCTTCTTACTGAGTTAAATTTTGAAATTGGTTTTATATTTCAGAATTATGCACGTCTTTATATCTCTTCTTCTGCAATTTCTTCTTGTATAACTACCTCTGTTTCTTCATTTGACTCTTCAACACTTTCTAAATCTATACTAGTGTGTTCATTCAGAATAAAAATATTTTTCCTTCTCCGCACTGTCATTTACTATCTCACGATGAAACCATAAGTGATTATCGCAACACATTTACTACATCATATTTTACAGTTGTTTACCCCATGCCCAATCTTTCCATATTGAAGACATCTTTTAAAACATTCACTTATTAAATGTTCCCATAACCTACAATATCTCATGTCTTTCTTACCTTTAAAATTAATAATATTTGATGTATGTGTTATCCTATCATATTTAATATCAAGACAAACCTTTAACTTCCAACCACCATTTCACATCTTTCATTCAGAATTTTCCTAATTTCAAACATCTCTTTACATTTTTCATCAAAATATAATCTTAATGCATTTGCAGTCATTTCTGCACATTTGAACTATACTTTCAATTTTCATTTTAGTAGCACATTCATCCATTTAAAAATAAAGCCATCAACTGAAGAAGGTGGGGTTACCTGCTGAAACCAGTCTTTTTGCCTGAATTTGGTCTCTTCTTTGCCATAATAAATATTCTGCATGGGAGTACTTTTTTGTCTGGATACTTGGACTAACTGAACACACTTGCACTTCTGTAGAAGTTTTCATCCGATTTTGTGTGTGCATTACTTATCGTTAACCATCTAATCAGAAGAAATTTTAAACAAACTAATCTTCAATCCATTTTATCATACATTTATAATATTAATAGATAAATCGCTAAAATTAAAATAAATTAACAAATAAACAATGCTTATTGATTTACATTTTATACCCCTCACTCTTTCTGCTATAACCACTATTTTATTTCTTTATGTATTTAGTTATTTATTGATAATCTCATACAAACACAAAATACTATTGAAAATAATTACTTTGGTTCTTGTCTTATCACTTTGGGCATTCTAAAAATATATGCTATTTTGTTTAACTTACTTTGCAGTTATTATATAACCTTTTTTCTACTACTTTTTATAACATTATTCTATATGCTGGCATTTTTCTTAACATTAACTTACAAATAAAAATCTTGTCCTTTGTAAAAATTTCCAAATATTTTCATTTTTTAATGGATACTTTTATTTTTGGCTTTAACTGCAGCCGTAGTTCAACATAATACAATTTCACCATTACTTTTGTGTAAAATACCCTTATTCTACATGTACAATACGTCATGCCTAAATTTTGTATCTTAATTGTTTTCTTCCACTGTCCAGCTTTCTCATTCTCAAGCTTCAGTTCACACTTGCTAATACTTTTAACTCCTATAAATCTTGGTATTTCATATTTAACATTTGAGCAACAGTCATCTTTTTCAAATTTGATAACTTTCACAATCCAGAAAAACAAAAACGCAACTGTATTTATTAAATTTAATTGTCCTCTTTCTATTATATTATAAATAACACCCTTACTTAATGGAATTTGATCTCGTTCTCTACATAATGTAAGACATCCTTGTAACAACAATTTTGTTATACTCTGTTGTAAAAGCTATGTTGATAAAGTTATAACAGATCCTTATTAAATCATTTTCCCAAAACTAATGTATTAATTAAATATACCTTTTTCTTAGAATTCAACTTAAATACACTCCATATTTTACTGCCTTCATGAATTTCTTCTAACAGTTTAAACAACTGTTTTCATTGTTATATCTCCCAAATAACAATATCTAACAACTCAAATTCCCTCTTCTTAAAATATATTCCTACTTTTCTTGTAATCTCTCCAAAATCTTTATTCTTTGTTTTATTCACACTAAGTCCAGCACATTTTAACCATAGTTCTAACTTTTTGACACTTTTACTAACAAATGCATATTTTTCACAATGACTACTATATCATCTGTATAAGACATTATTAGGGCTGTATAAATGTTGTGTTTTGAAATACCAAATCCATTACCAAAGAAAATAATGAGTGGGTATCCCTGTATCTCCCCTCTTCATATTTTATCTTATCTGTAATTTAGTCATTCACTACTATCTTGACAGAATTATTATCATATACATATTTAACAATTGTAATATTTTTCTGAAATATGATAAGCTGTCATAATATACCAAAGTTGATCATGGGATACATTAGCAAAGGCTTTATTAACATTGCATCCCACAGTCATTATTATGTCATCTTTCTATAGAACATTATAAATCACTTCCTTTACAATCATTAACATTTCTTGTACCTTTCTTTCTTTTAAACTATAAACTCCCATTATCCATATAATTCAGCTCTTCTTCTTTATTTCCCTTTTTCCATATTAATTTTAGTATTCCTTCACATAATTTTTCATCCTTAAGACATTTAATCATCCATTCATTTAATGCTTTCAAAAATATTGTATTTGCTATTGATGTAAATTCTTATAAAGTGTATAATTGAATTCATCAGAGCCAGGTTCCAATTTATCATTTATCTTTCTTAGAGTATCCTGAACTTCTTCCATGTGTTTTCATTCAATATCACATTATTTGGATCAGTAATGTCTCTCATATTCAATTTTATACCTTTATTGGTTTCATTAGATTCATATTACTTTGTCAAGAAATTCACCATTTCCTTTTCAATATGTTTTTGCTATTTACTACAGACCATCTACTGTTAGATCTATTTCCATCATCATTTTTGCTTCTTAATGTTTGTTTCTAAGGACTATAAATATTCTTCTTTTCTCCCTTGCATTAAATATTGCTGTCTCTATAATAAACCTTTCATTCCTCTCACATAAACCCATTTAAACTCACAATACCATTCTGTTAAACTATCAAATATAAAAAATTGTAATCTCATGTTGTTTCTATAATTGTTTAGTTGTAAAACTCAATATAATGTTGTCAATATTCAGTCTATTTGATGTTTATTATCCCTTTAGCATTTTATAATATTTTAGCATCTGCTATATTTGCCTACATTCCATAGATATTTGAAAGTTCTGCTCTTATCCTTCTTCCTTGAACCTCTCTTAAATTTTCTGAAAATACATAATCTCTCTGAGTCTCAGATTCAGCTCTTGCAGAAGTAATTCCTCTTCTATTGTCTAACAATAAATGAACAGCCATCAGTATTTCTCTTTCGTTAGTTCTCTAAACTTTCCTACATCTCTTGTTAGTTTACAATTTACATTACCCATAATACTTTAATCCATATGTATTGGAACATATGGCATAATTCATTCAAATGACCCTACTCTTCTCACTTTTTGCCCTCTGTATATGTATATATTACTTTAATTCTTGCAAGAACAATTTATGTCTTATGTCAGTAACAGAAACTTTTCCTGCTCTAGCTATTATATGGTCCAGAACGATAATATTATGTTTGTTAACTGATGTTGCTAGAACTGAGCATCATTCTACACCAAAGTTCCAAATTATTCTTTCAACTCAAAACACTTTTTGGTGCTTCATTTTTCAATAATGAAGAATCTTAGATCTGGTAAACAGCTAATATCAGCATTTATTACATCAATGGTATAGAATCAAATATCAAATGTCATGTATTATGCTTTGTACAATAAGAAAAGCAACATAAAAGTTATCCATTTTCTTTCCCATTAACTCAGTTTTCTTTTTTCTATACTTGACTCTTTTTCCAGCAGAATCCCTACCTTAACATGTTGCCATATCATACCTTCACCTTCATCACTGTCTTCTATCAGTAAAGCATCACAATTATTTTGCGGCAATGCAATATTTACAACTGGATTTTCATTTTCTTGTCCAATTCACCCATTTGCTGTAAATCAACAAAGACATTTTATTAGATAGTTTCATTACATTCCACAACTTTTTCAACACCACAGTTATTTTTATTCACATCAACATGAAAATTCTCCTAATTTTCATCAGTCTTCTTTCTTCTTATAGTCCATCAAATGCCCTTTATGTTTGCATTCATAAAAACATTCTTTTTCACAGTTATTCACTGCATGGTCTTTTATCAACAAAATGGGTGCATGTCTGTTAGTTGAATTGTCCAGTTGAATTTTTTCTTGTTCACAAAAAAAAAAAAAGAAAAAAAAAACTGGGCTGATCCCAATATCTCAAAACATCTCTAACCCTATCAATATTTATTACACTTGAAAGATGCCAAACTTTTCTCTCTTTCATTTTTAATGCAACCATGCACTCCCACACTAGCAATAATCTGTTTGTTTTAATTATACATCTGTATCTTTTCACATTTTCTTTCAAATATTTCTCTATCTCATTTTCCTCTACATCAGTTCTGAAATCAATATTCAGCTTCTTTTTACTAAAATATTCTGAACAATTAACATGTAATCATTTCATGAAAATACACTAACTTTTGTTTCACAACTCACAAAACTTTCCCAGATCAAACAGACTTTCTAAAATCTTCTTCTTCCTCTTTTGGCTGCTCCCATTAGAGATTGCAACAGTGGATCATCTGTTTCCATTTCTTCCTGCCTCCACATCTTGCTCTATTATACCAACCACCTGCATGTCCTCTCTCACCACATCCATAAACCTTATCTCAGGCCTCCCTCTTTTCCTCTTACCTTGCAGTTCCATCTTTAGCATCCTTTTCCCAATATACTCAGCATCCCACCTCAGCACACGTCCAAACCATTGCAATCTAGCCTGTCTAGCTTTGTCTCCAAACCATCCAACCTGATCTGACCCTCTAATATACTGATTCCTAATCCTGTCCATCCTCATCACACCCAATGCAAATCTAAACATCTTTAACTCGGCCACCTATAGCTCTGACTCCTGCCTTTTTGTCAATACCACCGTGTCTAACCCATATAACATAGCTGGTCTCACTAACTTCTTGTAGACCTTCCCTTTCACTCTTACTGGTGCCATCTGTCACAAGTCACTTCTGACACTCTTCTCCACCCACTCTACCCTGACTGTACTCTCTTCTTCACCTCACTTCTACAGTCACCTTTACTCTGAACTGTGGATCCCAAGTATTTAAACTCACCCACCTTTGTCAACTCTACTCCCTGCATCCTCACCATTCCTCTATCCTCCCTCTCATTCACACATATATATTCTGTCTTAGTCCTGCTGACCTTCATTCCTCTCCTCTCTAGAGCATATCTCCACCTCTCCAGGGTCTCCTTAACCTGTTCCCTATGTTCTCTACTCTCACTACAGATCCAAATCCACAAACATCATAGTCCACGGGGACTCCTGTCTGATCTCGTCTGTCAACCTGTCCATCACCATTGCAAATAAGAATGGGCTCAGAGCTGATCCTTGATGTAATCCCACCTCCACCTTAAACGCATCTGTCACTCCTACTTCAGACCTCACCACTGTCACACTAACCTCATACATATCCTGTACCACTCTTACATACTTCTCTGTCACTCATGACTTCCTCATACAATACAACAACACCTCTCTAGGCACCCTGCCATATGATTTCTCTGTCCACAAAGACACAATGCAATTCCTTCTGACCTTTTCTATACTTCTCCATCAACACTCTCAGAGCAAACATTGCATCTGTAGTGCTATTTTCCAGCGTGAAACCATTCTGCTGCTCATTAATCATCACCTCCCTTCTTAACCTAGCTTCCACTACTCTTTCTCATAACTTCATGCTGTGACTGATCAGTTGTATCCCTCTGTAGTTACCACAGCTCTGAACACCCCCTTATTCTTAAAAATCGGTACCAAAACACTTCTTTTCCACTCCTCAGATATCTTCTCACTTTCCAAGATTTCATTTAAAAAGTCTGGTTAAAAATACCACTGCCATCTCTCCTAAACACCTCCATGCTTCCATAGATATGTCATCTGGTCCAACGGCCTTTCCATTCTTCATCCTCTTCATAGCTGTCCTTATTTCCTCCTTGCTAATCCATTGCACTTCCTGATTCACTATCTCCACATCATCCAACCTTCTCTCTATCATTGTCTTCATTCATCAGCCCCACAAATTATCCTTTTCATCTGCTCAACACACTCTACTCACAGTACATATCCCTCGTTATCCTTTATCACCCTTACCTGCTGCACATCTTTCCCAGCTCAGTCCCTCTGTCTAGCCAATTGGTACAGGTCCTTTTCTCACTCCTTAATGAACAATCTTTTATAAAACTCTTCATATGCCTTATCCTTAGCCTTTGCCACCTCTCCTTTCACCTTATTCCTCATCTCCTTATACTCCTATCTACTTTCTTTATCTCTCTGACAATGCCACTTCTTCACCAACCTCTTTTGTTCTACACTTTCCTGTACTTCCTCGTCTCACCACCAGGTCTCCTTCTCCTCTTTCCTCTGTCCAGATGTCACACCAAGCACCTTTCTAGCTGTCTCCCTTACCAGCTCTGCTTTAGTTACGTAGCTATTCGGTAACTCTTTACTGCAACCCAGTGACTGCCTTAATTCTTGACTGAACTCACCTCACAAACACCCTTTTTCAATTTCCATGATTTGATCCTTGGCACTGCCCTAACACTCCTCCTCCTCTACTTGTTCACCAACATCATCCTACAGACCACCATCCTATGCTGCCTAACTACATTTTTCTCCTGTCACCACTTTACAGTCTCCAATCTCCTTTAGACTGGCCCTCCTACATAGGATATAATCCACCTGTGTGCATCTTCCTCCACTCTTGTACATCACCCTATGCTTTTCCCTCTTTTTAAAATACATATTCATAACAGCCATGTCCATAAGCAGACTTTCTAAAATAACATCAAAAATGTTTTTGCACCAACAAAATGCTTTAACTGACAGGAATTTTATACCTAAAGGCAAAGTAACCTTATCCCATATATCATGTCTGCCCAACAGTATTTCCAAATTAGATTTAATCCTTATCACATTTTTTTTTTTCATTTCACTGTCCAGCTTTCTTTCATAAGCTTGTCTCCTTTTTCTGACCTTGGTTCTTTTCCTGCTGCAACATTGGCATATGTACCTCTAATTACATTGAGCTTTTCATTCCCTTTCATGGTCTCTTCCTTCTCCATCACACCATTATTCTCTCCCCAGATACAATCCATTATTTCACCCCAGGATGGTGTCATTATCTCCTTCTGGTTTCTTTCTGCACAAAACATCATCTGGCAGTCTTTACAACTGTAGGGTTGTTATTTTTACTTCATCACTCACCTCCACATTTCCCAACGCTGTGCAGCCATATCTGAAAACAGATTATGCTGAACTGGTGTTTCAGAATCCACACGTGTCTGTTTTTATTATTTTTTTCCTCACACTTTTCCTTCTTACATTTCCTGCATACCACCAATGCACTGCTCCTCCTAGCTTCCTCCGAGTTAGGAATGAGATCCAACATGTACAACAGGATTCCTTTATTTCTATACAAAAAAACTTTTATTTATAGCATATTTACATATTCACAAATATGTACAACCACCATCTTATTTTACTTAATATTGTTTCTAAAATTCATTTACCATTAAACATAATTTCATTTATTTTTTCTTCCATGCAACCCATATGGCATAAAATAATGTATCTATTCTTTTAACACATTCTTTACTTCTATTTTTATAATATCCATATTTAATCATATCCATGTTTATTTTATACTGTACATTCCTTTTATATCTTCAATTAAATATTCTTTACATAGTTTTCCCAATAACTTTTTACTCTTTTACATTTTAAAAGCACATGCTCCATAGTTTCTTAATTATGACAATGCAAATATATTCTATTACTTTTCTGTTTATGTGGCATATTTCCTTTTACTGGTAAATTACTATTACTAGTCTACACAAACAATCTTGACATTCTACTTCCTGATTATACTATTTGTGTCTTATTTTTATAGCATTAATTTTTCATCTGTTAGATATTCCCATGGTTTTAAATGGTAATGTTTTATCATTACATTCTTATATCATGCTTTTCTTTTTCAATATCATCAATGTTTATTTTCTACAAAAATATTTTTTGTTGGTAACAATTTATTTCTTCATTTATAGACTCCTTTTCTCTTGTACAATTTTTGCCATACCCCAAAAGTAATCATACTTATATTTATACATTTTACTACTAATTACTCATCTTTTTCATTTATTCACATTAACACTTTGCATAAATTTAATAAAGTAGCATATACCACTGGGTTAATTAAGCTTAAACCTCCCTCCTCTTTATTCACATACAAAACTTCTCTTTTTTACGGGGTTTAATCTAGAACCCCATAGAAATGAAAAAAAAATATCTGCAATAATTCCTTTTTAAATATTGTTGGCAACATAAATGTACTTGTTAAGTATGATATTTTTTATCAGTATTGAATTTATCAAATAAGCCTTTTTCTGAATGATAATTTATATGTTCTCCAGAAAACAACAGGGTTGTTTTATTTCTTCTATTGTTTTTTGTTTTATTTTTTTCTCAGTGAATTCGACTTACAGCTTTATTCCCAAATTTTATACCTAACATTGAAATTTCATTCTTTGTAAAATATATCTCTATCTTTACTACATAACCCAAACCTTTACTTTTGTCTTTATTTAAAGCCATTTCTATCACCCCTAGATACTCATTTATGTAAATTATTACTTTTTTATCTACATTTTGTTTTTTGCAGTTATCATAATGTCATCTGCATGTGTTAACAAAATTGAAATTCTTAACCCTTCAGGTGTTTTATACCCCACCACCTTCATTTTGTAAATGTATTTAAAATATAATCACATTGAAAACTAATGCAAAGACTATACAACTCACTGGATATCCCTGTCTTACACCACTCTTCATATGTACCTCTTGGCTTAACCAGCCATTTAAAAGTATTTTTACTTTATTATTACTATATGCTGGCATACATAATTTCCCAACTTTCTCCCTTATATTATATTTTTTTATTATTATCCATATGATTTCATATCCAGTTGTATCAAATGCATTATTAAGGTCCCCTACAATAATTTTCAATTTTTTTCTATTTATAATATCATTCACAATTTCTCTATCATTAATAATTCTTGATAACCCTTCCCCTTTGTGCTATATTTACTATCTTGCATAATATGTTTCCATTTTAGTTTCAAATATATTTTATATTATTTTTATAAAGAACTTATAATCATTATTTTCTCAGTACTGTCTCCAGTTTATTTAATTGTCTTATATCTTCCTACTTCTATATGAATTTAAGTATTCCGTTATGTAATTCTTTATACATAACACTTACAATTCATTCAAAATCTTTAAACAATACTTTTTGCCAATCCCTTAAATTTTTATACATTTCATATCCTGTCCCATCTGGTCCTGCAGCCAAAACTATATTTATTTGTCCTAGTAACTTATTGAGCTAATTTAAAGAAATCTTCTTTTCCAACTACTTAGTCTCTTTTTCTGTTAACTTTTTTATTTTCTGTGTTTTCTTTACTATTTTCCTTTTTCTTTAAACATTTCTTATACATATTGTATTACACTATTCATAGTCTTTTCCTGAGTTATTGCTATTTCTCATTTTGCATGTTTTTATTTCTCTCATTACACCGCCATCTTCCTTTACTAATCTGTGTAAGTAACTTGATACTTCTTCTCCTTTTTCTTGTAAAAACTATCTTTGCTTATATAACAGTACTTGTATTTTTTCTTGATTTCTTTTATATAATTCTTTTTATTTGTTAAAGTACTTTATCATTCAATTTTAAAGCTTCCAATGCATTATCTGTTCTTTTAGAATTTTTTTCTCCACTTTTCTCACATCATATTCCCAGTGTATAAAACATTTTTATATTTTTCCTTAAATATCATTGACCAATCCAACCATTTTTTATCAAATGTTCACATATAATATGATCTCTTCATAACTGTATTATTCATTTCTTTCCTTCTTCATTATATGTTTCTCATTTATCCTTTTTATTCCTTTGTTCTTTTATATATTCATTGTCTCCCTTTTATCTCTAGCAATATTGCAAGTTGATTAGAAAATCCTATTTCAACTATCTCCCCTTTACCTATAACTAAACCTTTTGATATTATACAATAATCTATCTTAAGTTCTATACATAACCTTTTCATAAGTCCATGAATTTTTGTCGAAAAGTTTTAACCTTCCACATCATATAACTTCTAACATTTTTCTTATATCATTTCCTTTCTTTTTAGAGTTGCCTCTTAAATTACAGTTAAAGTGTCCTGTTATAATATTCATATTTAGCACTACATAGTCTAAAATCTGACAAAACAAGCTTTCCCTTTCTTTACAATTACTATAAGTGTATAATGCTATAATTCTATATACTTATTCTTTCAATTTTTAAATCTACAATGGTTAATCTTTCCATTTTTTCTTAAGTTGCAGCTAATATTTTTACTGTATTTCTATAGAATACTGCTATTCCAGAGTATATCTTATTTCCTTTCCTCCCCATAGTTTCTCTGTTTGTAATCTTTCTTCATTCATTAAAAATCTTGTGTCTTCTAATATAATTACATCTATACCACATAGGATCATTAGAACCATAGGAGGTTACTAAGCTGATGATAGGTTAATGACCCTAGGGCCCTTACAAGCCCATCCAAGTTTTACCCTTATTTCCATGATTAGCACCTATCACCCCTGTCCAAGAGCGACATAGGTGGAACCCCTGGGGTGAATTTATGGTTACCCATCCAATCATGCAGATTGCATTTGAAGAGGGCCAATGAGGTCCTCTGCTTGACATGAAGTGGGAGTCTGTTCCAAATGTGTGATAACCTCTGGGCAACAAATCTGTCCCTCCAGCAGGTTCTATTAATGTCACATACCAGGTTAAGGCCTTTAGAGAGAGTAACCCATGTACCGTTTGACTTACAGATATGCAACATTTCCAATAAAGCAGGGTCAAAGATTATATGCAAGGCAGATATCACATCTGAGTAGTCTGTATGAAACAATAAAGTCACAATGATTTCAGATGATTCTCATAGGACAGATGCTGAAGACCTAGAATTTTCCTTGTGAGGAACATTTGTGGTCTCTTCAATTGCTGCAGGTGCTTGGAAAGGTACATACCAAAAGGGGCATTGTACTCAATTATTGCCCTGATGAGGGAAGAGTACAGGGAGGTTATAACCTCTTTTTTTCTGGAGGCTCTTACTTATGAGATGAGCAATATAGAATGTCCTTCTTTCCACTGCAAAAACATGGTACTCAAAAGTAAGGTTGCTGTCAACCTGTGTGCCTAGGTATCTCACCACTGAGTGTGTACTTAAGGTATTGTTATTGATGTAGTAGTTAGCAGTAAGATATCTCTTACCAAAAGGGATGATAATGCATTTTTTGCATTGAGTTTGGCACCAATCATTTGTGTAAGACCCTCTTGTTGGAAATTGACATCATTTGGGGATTCTATGCCCATTCTCAGTTTGCAGCCCTCAGCAAACTTTGTCAGCCACAGACCTTTAGCTTTAGCTTCTACTTTGGAGAAATAGATTCCAAACAGTAGAGGTCCTAGGACTGATCCCAGTGGAATGGTGCTGGTTACAGGTCTACTGCTGGAGGTAGATTTCCTTATTTTGACTTTATGGGTTCTATCAGTGAGCCAGTTAGTGACCTATCTAATAATATACAGGTTGATACCTACCTGAGTGAGTTTGTCAATTATGCCTGAGTAGGGGATAGTGTAAAAAACCTTGGCTAAGTCTAAGTAGGCTGTATGCATAGAGTTCCCCTCATCGAGGGCCTTGGTGACTGTCTTGAAGAAGACCACCAGGTTTAATAGGCATGAACTCCCTTTGACAAATCCAAACTGAATAGGGTCAAGTGTTTGGAGATTACCACTATCTTTGTTGATAAGGTCCATGATGATTCTCTCCATGGCCTTGCAGATAAGGCTAGTCAGGCTAATAGGTTTATAGTTCCTGAGGTCAGTGGAAGCACCACCTTTGTGCAAGGGGATACCAGTGGCCGTTTGCCATTCAGCTGGGACAAAGTCAGTACTCAAAGTATGAATGAAAAGAGTACCCAATGGCATTGCTAATTCTTGTTTGAGCTCATGTAGGATGCAGCCTGGGATGTTATCAGGTCCCATAGATGCTGTGTTTTTTGGCCTTAGAGAGGGCATTTCCTACCTGCTCTTTAAGGATACAAGGTAAGGGAGAGGTGGTAGGGAATGTCATGAGGTATGTATGGTGGGGACAGGGGAGTGAGGTTTTCACAGATCCTGTTGGTCAACAGGTTAGCTATGTCCACAGGCTCAGTATATGTGGTATCATTACCAGTTAGACACAAGTCTGGGCCTTTCCTTTTAGGTTATAGATGTAACTAAAGAATGACTTATGCTTGTCCTTAGTTGAGGAAGCTAATTTAGATTCATAGTTAGTTTTGGTGGACGTCACAAGAAGTCTTATTTGCTTGTTTAAGCTGAGGAGGGAGTGTTTCCAGTTTAGGGCTCGCTCCCTCTTACTCTTAGACTGTAACGTCTTCCTCTAATTGTAAAGTCTGTTAATGGCAGTTATCCACCAGACAGGTTTGCTTTTCCTTGATTAGCTTGTTTGGTCCTATCAGGTATGGCTGAGTAAATGCAGTTGCTCAGGTGTTTGTATAAAGCTTTTGTGCAGAACTCGGCATAGTTTCCAGTTCCATCTGAGGGGGGAGGTCCAGTGAAGCTATTTATACCATCCAGTAAGAGGTTATAATTTGATTTGCAGATGTTTTTTAGTTTAGTTGGTACTCGGGGGTGGGGGGTGGGGGGGTTGGGTCAGGTGTAATAGTTACTTCGAATGAGACTGATTTGTGGTGAGGTTTCACCAGGGAAGATGTCACAGTGGGGGTGCTACAGTGGTGACCAATATTGGTAACCACCAGATCCAGGATGTTGGCATGTCTTGTTGGGTTGTCAACTAGCTGGTCCAGGGCATTAGAGTTAATGAAGTTGAAGAACCTTTGGGCAAGTGAGTTTGTGCATGAGTAATTTCCCCAGTAGGGTAGTGGGTAGATAAAGTCACCCAAAACCATGGTGTTCAGATATATCCTGATAGACTCAGGTAGATCCAAATAGGCAGAGTGGGTGGCCTGATTCATGGAGGGATCCTGTAGCTGGCAATGACTTGAATAAGTGTCCTACCAACAGCCAATTGCACCTGACGTATCTTCAGGGAATCATGTTGTCTAACCAATTCGGAGGTGCATTCAGTTTGTGGTCTGAACATGTGAAGGGAGATGTAGCACAATATGGCTGGGGTGTTCTCTGCAACCTTGAACCAGGTATCCATGACTGGACAAATGTCTATGTCTTTCAAGGTGAGGACTGCTTCCAGTGAATGCAGTTTCATGTTAATACTCCTAGTGTTTAGCAGAAAAACCTTGAGGTTGTTTTTAGATGGAGTTTTTATGTCAGGAATTTTGTCCTTGAGACACTGCCTAAAAAGGCACTATAGATGGTGGCAAGAGCCCTAACCATCAGTCAAAATCCCAGGGGTGACAGAAGAAGACTATCTGTGGCAAAGCAACGAGGTCTGTTGAACAAGTCATCCCAGGCTGACAGATACTGTATCCTTTTGGAATGACACCAGAAACTAAGCCAATTATTAAAGTCAATCATATTCTGTTTGTATTGAGGCATCATCCTAGGTGAAGGTAAAATGCTGCTTAAGGCTAGGGACATACCAGCCTGAGACACACAGTCCAAGAGCTGAATCATGTCTCTTTTCATATAGTCCAGAGAGGTATGTTTCAAGTCATTCACACCAACATGGACTATGATGGAGTCATAACAGTACCTGTTGCTGAAAGACTTGAGTGCATGTGTGATATGGCAGATCCTGGAACCTGACAGACAGATGACTATAACCTTCTCCTTATCCAGTCTGGTGAGAGGGACATCTGTGTGTCTCACAATGGAATCACCTATGACTAATATGTTTGGTTTTGTGTTTTGCCTTAAGGGATTAACAGATGAGACATTGTGTGTGAGCTATTATGTGTACTGTGTTCTGCAGAGGAAGTATTATGTGAAGCATGCTTGTGTTTGTGTTTGGGAGGTCTCTGCTGATTAGGTATGTTTCTGTTGAGGACCTCCACATAAGTATGTATGTGTGATGTGGGATTGGGTGGAGTAGGAGGTGAGATGTGCATGCTGATGACCTGCTCATTGTCATATGTACTGACTGGTTTGTGAGAGAGCATGGATTCTAGGTTCTTAATATAGTTGAATCTCTCACATGTTGAGTTTGTGTGGACTTGGAGTAGAGGGTTGTCATGAGCCAGTTACTCCACATGAATTGCACCACTCCAAAATCTCAGTTAGTTTCATAGATGAGTACTAGGCAAACTGCCTTTGTGGGCCATTTTAATTCTAGCCAATTTCCCTTTCAAAAGTGAGAATCAAACACGGTACCTTGAGTCTACTAGAGGATGACATAATGGTTAAGGTGTTTACCTTAAAGACACAAGGTGCAGGGTTTGATTCTCACATGGAGTAACTGGCTAGGCTTCAAATGGCCCAAAAAGGGTAGTTAGCCTAGTACTAATCTATGAACCTATGAACCTAAACACCTTAACCATTAGACCAACCCCAACCTATTTCTACTATATTCTTAATCTTCTTCTTCTTTTGGCTTTTCCTGGTTAGGGATTGCCACAGCAGATCACCTGTCCACTCATGATTGGCAGTGGAGTTTTACAGTGTTAAGTTGCCAGCCTGGTGCGCAACCTTCCACAGAAGGCACACACATGCATGCACTCAAGCCTAGTGCCAATTTAGAGTATCCAATCCACCTACAGCATGTCTTTGGGATGTGGGAGGAAACTGGAGCACCTAGAGGAAACCCACACAACCACAGGGAGGACATGCAGACTCCACACAGAAGGCACTCCAGCCAAGGATCGAATCAGAGAACCTCTTGCTGTGAGGTGGCATCGCTAACCGCTGCACCACCGTGGCTGCCCTCTATTATATTCTTAATACTATTCACATTTACAAAAAGCACACTAAAATTTTTATTTTCTCTTTTCCTTAGATTCACGGTTTCATAAATTCATAGCTAATTACTAGGTTAGCTTTCTTAAAATACCATTCTAAGCTTAGCCCGGGGTGTAGACCTGGGCTCTTCGGTTCTATTATTTAAAAGATTTGAACAGCAATTACAATGCTCGAAAGCTTCTTCCTGGCAGTTAAACAACGTGCAGCATACTGATGACGACAATGCGCTGGCAATAGACTTGGAAAGGCTACAGCACTTGTTGGATAAAATAGAGAAAGACTTTGGCCGTTTGAAGAGGCTGCAAACGCAACGTATGCACTTTCAGTACTGTTTGGACCAGCGCATAGTACCGAGAGGTCTACGCGTCTTCAATATGCCAAATCAAGGGGAACATCATCCGGAGTTAATGATTAAATGGCAGCGTATCAACTTGGAGGTCAGTAGGCAGTACATGCAACTGCTGATTGATTATTTTGAACCTGAAGAGAATGTATTAATAATGAACATTAAGAAACAACAGTTGGACATTTTTTCTATGTTTCCAGATACTTTAGTTATGCCTTTGTTCGAGAGTTTACTGGACGGCGTTTCGGCGCTAGAACGTAAACTTCTCCAACAAAAGCAGAATAAAATTAGACGTGACCACAAGGATTTCTCTTTGGGTCATGTCTTTGTATGGCCTAAATATGGTAATGAATTGAATAAAGAAGGTGTTGATGTTATTGATAGGAATAATGGACAGACTTCACACAATAATGCTACTGATAACCAAATCTATCCTGGTCACTAAACCTATGGTTTCTAGGAATATGAGTATGAAATCTGTTGCCCAATCGAAAGATAATATTACTTTACAGGATTTGGTGCATGGAGCTAACTCTAATACTGATGCTTTATTGAATAGAGCATCAGTTAGGGCAACCAATGGGTCTGTGGACACTGAAGATGTGATTAGTATTATACATGCTGATAATGATGCAGGAACTAATGAGGTGACAACAGTACATGAGTTTGTACATAATGAGTCCACAGAGATGAATTTATATCCTAATGTACAGGTTTTGAATAAAACATTGAGTCAAGAAGGGGCAGTCAGTGATAGGGCTGTTAGACCGAAGGAAAATAATAAGATCATGAATGTGATAGGTATATCAGGTGGAGAGATTCCTTTTCCCTTACCTGTGAGGAAAGACAGAGGGATGAAGAGAGGGCGGTCTCTGAGCAGGGGGTGACAGAAAAGGAAATTCTCAGAGGAGTTTCAACCACAACACACTATAAAGAAAATGTGGAGGAACAAATTAGGACAGTGAATTCAATGTATGTACCTGTCAATACTGATATTACTTATAATACCAGTTCATTGGTTTGTAATATCTCTAGTCGTATGTTAACATATGATGAAATTAATTTGTTGAACAAAGGACTAAGTTTCATCCCCAGTGGACATAGTAACTTAGCTGACATGATACTAGCTATGAGGATGTTCTGTCGTAACCTAATGTTGAAATTGTTGTTTCATGATAATGGTGATCATACTACAGCTGGAAGGGAAACATCACTAGTGTTTAAGAAGTTGAGTTGCTTTACACCTATACATCACCCACTTGTTGAGGCTTATTTAAAATTAACAGAGGACGAGTTATACAAATATTTTAATAGTAATGCATATAGGAAGAAAAAGGACAACCTTACTAGAAAGGAAAGAGAAAGCTTACGTAATTTACAGGCAGATGAATCTATAGTCATAAGGCCAGCAGATAAGGGGGGGACAGGTTGTTATCATGGATACTGTGTTCTATCATACAGCCATGTTGAACCTATTGAGTGATAAGTTTTATTTAGAAATCAATGGAGCTATAGTGAATAATATTGTTTCACATGTCAGTAACATTTTGTTAGATATGATAACAAGATGAGCCTTGGTTAGATGAGATGCTCCCAAACACTTAAAATATGTAAAATAATATAAACCAAACGTTGATGGTAAGTGAGGGAGCACAGCATATCAATAAACCAGAATTCCTTACTGAAATAAAGACTTTAATCCACACATCTAATAACGACAACCATATGATGCTGCAGCTGATGAGCGCTTTCACTCACAAAATGAGTGAATGCTGCAGCATCATATGGTTGTCGTTATTAGATGTGTGGATTAAAGTCTTTATTTCAGTAAGGAATTCTGGTTTATTGATCTGCTGTGCTCCCTCACTTACCATCAACGTTTGGTTTATATTTTGTTAGATATGTTCAATGGTGGCACCATTGATAAGGAATTATTTGATTACCTTAGAATCATCAATCCCTTGGTTCCTTTGATACAAGGTTTTCCCAAGATACATAAGAATGTCAGTGATCCACCCATGAGACCGGTAGTGTCCGGACAGGGATGGGTCACTGAACATCTTTCTGTATATGTTGAGAAGCACTTACGTCCTGTACTAAACAACAATTCTACCATACTCAGAGATTCCAAGCAATTCCTGTTGGAATTATATGATTGTGTGAATAAGGCAGTGGATATTGATGAGTTATTACTTGTCACCTTTGATATTCAATCATTGTTCACTGTATTACCCAATGATGTAGGCATTATCTATATCAGAGAATACCTGTCTAAACATAGTACATATTCGCCTGTCTTGATAGATTTACTATCTCAGTTTATGGATATAGTATTGGGAAACAATGTTTTTATGTTTAACGAAGTACTGTATCAACAACAAGCTGGGGTTGCCATGGGTACACCATGCGCAAACAGCTATGCGAATATGTTTTTGGCCCATTGGGAAAACGAGGTCTTGTTTGAAACTGAGGAATACAAACAGTCTGTGATATTTTACAGACGCTTTGTAGATGATGTTTTTATTTTGTGGAGAGGGGACGTGAGTACATTGATGGAATTTCTTAACATGATGAATCATTTAACGAATTATCTGGTGTTCACAATGAGTTACTCTAATGATAGGATAGATTTTTTTTGGATTTATTTGTTGAGAAATTGGGTAATGGTTTAGTGAATGCAGGTGTATATCGGAAACCCTGTCATCACAACACAATACTGTCGCGGTACAGTATGCACCCACACCACATATTTAAGAACATCATTAAAGGACAAGGTATGCGTATATCCAGACTTAATGCTACTGATGCAGGTTTTGAGACAGGGATTAATGACTTAAAAGGTAGATTGATAGAACGTGGATATAGTGCTAAAGAGATAGATAACCAACTAGGAGACATTGGTGAACTTAGACAAGATAGAGCGGCTCCATATTTTGGACCAAGACAAGTGAGAGATGAGAATCCTCATGCTATGAATAAGGAGGTCAAGATTTCATTACCATATACCAATGACTGTGTAGTCCTTAAAGATATAATTGGTAAGCATTGGTCAATATTATGCACAGATGATGGAATTAGGAAAGTGATAGGGGAAGTACCACGCTTCTTATTCAGGAATAAGCTGAATCTTAGGAGGCTATTATGCTATTCTAAGAAGGATGGACGATACCTAGAGACCAACTATACTAAGGCATGTGGACATTGCAATCAATGTATATATATGGATAATGATACAGTGTTTATACATCCAGATTCACATATGCAGTTTAAGACTCAGGTAGGAGCCACATGCATGAGTGTGAATATTGTGTACTTGGCAGTATGCCAGGTATGCAACGCATTCTATGTTGGAAAGACCAACCGTCAGTTCAAAGATAGAATACGTGAACACGTATACCATATGAGAAAAGGTAATATACATAATGCACTAGCTAAACATGTGGTTGAGTTAGGTAATGAACATCATTTTTTGTTCGGGGCTTTGGAACTAATAGAACCTAATATTAGGGGTGGAGACATTAGGAACCACACTGAGGATAGAGAAAGCAAGTGGATCATAAGATTAAGAGCTGATAGGGGCTCTGGATTAAATGAAAGAGCCTCTATAAAGCCGGCCCTGAAGAAAAGGAGAAATGTTAAATTTAAATGTAGTTAGCATATGTTCACATTCCTTCTGGTTTTGGTTATTTCCAAATAAACCAGGTTTTAGTAACTGTGAGTTTGATACTATGATGTATATATGTTACTGTTTTGTACAATAGCATTATATAGTATATTATGTAATAGTTCTAACATATATTTTTATATGTATACATTTTTATTCTACATAGTAGTTTTATTTTGGCATGTATAGATATGTTTTAAAATTACATACAAGGATTTTATCAATCATAATATGTTTTAATTGAAATTGATTGTTTGATGAAATCATTTGATAGGGTGTTATATAATATATAAGGGAATTATGGGTAGCAGTGATTTGATCTGATGAAGCTCATTTTTGGGTGAAAGCGCTTATCAACTGCAACTTGTAGTGTATTGTACTTGTGCTTTACAATACCGTGGATTAAAAGTTTTGTACTATATCTGGACTAGTTCTGGTTCATTTGGTCTGCTTCACTCCATCACTCATCGTTGGATTTGGTTTATATATAAACAACTATCCAAACACAATAACTGGTAAGGATTTCTGACAAATAGTCAAAATGGCTTCAGGAAGGCCTTCAGCACTACAAAAGCACTCCTCCGGGCTACTGATTATATCTGCAGTAACATTAATTGTAGCCTTATCATGGCTGGATTATTCATATATATGGCTAGGGCATTCAAAATCATAAATCATACCTTGTTATTGAACAAACTCGACAAGTCTAACTTTGGCCACCAAACAATCTAGCAGTTCCAAAGCAACCTTGAAAATAGAACTTGTCAATACTATTCCAACAACCAATTCTCCTCTCTTGGCACAATAAATATAGGGTGTTCCCTACAGCTCCTTTTTGGGTACTCCTCATATTCTCCTTATTCATAAATGGCATAGCTGAAGGCCTTCCCTCACCTAATCTCATACTATGCAAAACTGGTATTCTTCTGCTTCAAGCTAGTAAGTGATCCAATAGCACACAAAGGCAACCTCAGAGTTCATTTACCAGTCTCTGCTGCTAGGCCAAATCAAACCATCTCCTAATTCCCCCTGGAAACTACCTCACCTGCCTAACATCTTTATCTCTGATGCCCAAAATAACTGCATTCTCTTAGTAAAAGAATACAAATGTCTAGCTCTCACCTTGTGTCAGTCCCAAACCTTAACTCCCCACTCCAACAGCATCACATTAAAGTCATAGCCTAGATTTAAATTATGTTATCGAATTTCACTCATCCTCTCGCCAATACTACAAACAGCCTTGGCCAAAAATGTCAACTCTAAGCTGGTATACAGCTTCCCACTTTGTACATATCATTTTGCAAACAATACACAACCCTGTTGATTGCTTAAAATAAAATCTTGAGACATGCACTTCATGAAGCCACCCCCTGTCACCACTGTAATCTATTAAACAGCCTTAAATGGTTACCATTTACAGAAAGATCAGCCTTCCTTCTCAGTACACTCATTTGCAAATTTTAAATTAGGGTCATTTCATTCCTTTAAGAAGAAAAACTTCCTATCATAGACCAAGGATATACCTCACAAACCCCCCAAGAGGACAGCATCTCATTAGTTTGGTCCCCATCTAAAGCTAATATTGAAGTCTAATCTGGGAAAAAAACTTCCATCAGAAATATGGTCTCCAACTCACCTGTTGACATTAACAAAGACCTTTCTAAACAACCACACAAGGAGACAAGAGTTTAACTGCTTCAGGTGATAACAGCTGACAAAGAAATCTTCCTGAACCACATTGCACTCATCCTCTTCTTTGTACTTAACATTTGAATCCCAACTGACAGCGAATTTTCTGTTCCTGTATGTACTGTTTATACAACTGTATGTCTTTATGTTTTGTTTTTACTCCTAAAATATTGCAATTGGAAACACTCGTCTGATACTGTCTGAAGGACTGAAAACCCACTATTAATAATGCCCTCATCTTGTAATCGACTACTGCTGAAAATAACACATTCGCATAAGGCTGTTGATACTTCAGTATGCCTAGAAGAAACTCTGACTGTTGACCAAATGATGCCTTTATCAACACTGTCTAGTGAGAAACTCTTTATGTATGTGTTTGTCTATTAACATAGTATCATTTCGGTTTATGATTGTGTTCAGCTCTGTATATTTAACTATGTTTGTTATTAATTCTACATATTTGCCTTTGTAATTAGGTTGTGTCTGAAAGGAGTCTTTGGATCAGTCCATCTACCTGTTTAGCAAACAGTAAATAAATCAATACATAAATTAAACCTTGATGAATTGTAAGAGAACCTTGGCAAAGAACAATGGTACAGATCTATGACAATATAACATTGTAATTTGGTTAATAATGTGCATGCTGTAGGGTTTTCCTGTCAATGTACTAAATGAAAGTACAATTAACACAGAGGATTAACGCCAAGAGCTATTAACCAGATTATTCCTGTAGTCCATGGTTCTATTCCATCTGCCTGCTGTGTTACATCAAGCAATTCACTTAACCAGCCAGTTATCAGAATGGCTCCTTAATGATCTTCATGATCTCATTCTTAGTAATTACCTATTTTACACAAACTACACTTCTCTAAGGTTACTCCTGAAGATCCTCTGAGTATCACAGAAGGGGGACAGAAATGCTAAGGCCCATAGAACAGTAGTCTGAGTTGTTGTTGTGTCTTTCGGCTTTTCCCGGTTAGGGTATTTTCAAAAAACACATTTACTTTGGTATCATTGTTACTTGTCTGCATGCAGTTATGCAGAAAACAGATGTGGCAGTTAGTCTCTGCAGGAGATAACATATCATAACAGTGTTTTTAAAAAGCTGGCAGACTGCATTATGAATCTGAGCTACGCAAGTAACTATGTAAAACACAGGACCTAGGATGTCTAGAGAAAATCATTAGCTTTGTAGGGGATCCAGGGCATTACAACTGTAATTCCAGTGGAGACTAACAGCTATCAATGACCACTGAGCACATGCTCAGAATTTATAAAGCTAAACAGAAGTCTAGAAGTCAGAAAAGTTAATCATTCAGTATTTTTGCTTTATTAACTTTAAGTTTTGGTTGGGGGAGTGCTACAAAGACTGTGAAAGGCAGCATTTCATAAGAAACATCCTTATGTGACATATAAATATCCCATGTCAGAATTCCAATAAAGTGATCAACTGCCTCTTGTCTTGCTAAAGCAGGTTTTCATGTATTTGCGCTTGCGTCTTTTTTGCCCTTGAACTCTATCTAGCCTTAGAGAAACAAGTTAAAACTCAGCTGTTCTCTTAAGCAGGTGCTGTAGGGAAGCCTGGTTAATCAACTACTGAGAGAGTGAAAAAAACAACTCAAATGGATGAAGATTGACTCCACAAATAAATAAAAACTTTCATTTCACGAGTAGCCAGTCAGACACAGTAGATGCAGAAAAAATATAAAGCTTTTATTGAAAGGCAATAAAACAAAAGCAGCAAAATGAAACACCAGGTAAAACAGATAAGCGCTTTCACTCCAGTCCCAGAGTTTCATCAGATCTAATTAACAGAGTGCTTGAGACTAAAGATACAGAGATTATGAAGTTACCTGCAGATCACATGCCCTGAACAGAGGTTTTCAGGTAACATACTCATTCAAACCTTTTCCCTTGTCACTTTGCATTTCTAGGATTTATTTAGTTTCTAAACATTGTCTTATTACTAACATTGCCACCCCTAATGCTCTTATTCAACAGCTGTAATACAAGAAATTTAAACGTATGTGCAGTCCTAGCACTTAAGACATGTTTACATAGAGCATTATTTTTGTCTTTCCTGGACATATCGTAAACATGCTCACAAATGTGGTGTTTAAGCATTCTGTTTGTCTTACCAATATAAAAACTATAACATTCTGTGCAGGTTGCAAGATATACCAGGTCACAGCTCTTGCAATTAGCAAAAAATCTAATTTATAAACATGCTTAGTTGTGGGATGTTCATAAACCTCAGTTGTTAACACATACTGACACATATCACAGTCTCTGCAGGGATGTATGCCTTTTCTAGTCATTATAGATTGTTTCCTAGCAAAAGATTTATAGCATAACATTTTCTTCAGGGAGGTGTTGTTCTTAAAACAAAACCTAGGGCAGTCTCCTAGAGTAGATTTATTTCTGTCATCACAGGTTAAGACATGCCTGTGCCTCTTAACAATATTGCATATAGAGCTGACATCACTGGAGTAAGTTACACTCATTCTTACTGTATTGACCTACAAGACAAATGCTGTTCATTTGTTCTTATCGTCCTGAGATGAGACAAAAAGGTGTAGCATAGCCTTGTCTATGTGTCATAACATCATTTTGGCTTTGTCTATCTCATACTCAGACTTGCCACTGCTAACAGATCATTAGTAAGTTCACTGAAAGCAGATAACATTATCTGATCATTAGTTTTCCACCCAGCGTACCTAAGAAACTGCCCCTTCACAATATTCCTGGGAATGTGCGTGGGATGCATACTTTGTCTGCGCATTGTGCTACATCAGTGACAATTTATTTTGACAATACATTTCTTTCTATGGCAGGTATGCGGATTATGCCTTTTTCAACTGGACCGGTCCTATGCCCCTGTTATATGATTTTGTTGAATATTTACAACAGACAACACATTTTTTTAAGATTTGCTTTAAGTTTTCAGCTGAGACTATATACTTTTTGGATGTGAAAATTACTGAAAAACAGCATACTTTAGAAACAGAGGTTTATAAGAAACCCTGCAGAAGATGTAGCACAATTTGAAAAGCACATTCCCAGGAATATTGTGAAGGGGCAGTTTCTTAGGTATGCTGGGTTGAATACTAATGATCAGATAATGTTATCTGCTTTCAGTGAATTTTCTAGTGACCTGCTTAGCAGAGGTTACTCTGAGTATGGGATAAAGTGAACAATAGTGTTATGCCACATAGAAAATGTTATGGTAGAACTTTTTCTCATCTCAGCATAATAATAACAAATAACAGCACTGGTCCCCAGGTTAATACATTAAGAATGAGTGTAACTTATTCTAATGATGTCAGCTTTATATGCAATATTATTAAAAGGCACTGGCATGTCTTAACCTGTGATGACAGAAATAAATCTACTCTAGGAGACTACCATGGTTTTGTATTAAGAACAACACTAAAGAAAATGTTTTGCTATAAACATTTTGCAAGGAAACAACCTATAACGAATAGAAAAGGCATACATCCCTGCAGAGACTGTTGTTTGTGTTAGTATGTGTTAACAACTGAGGTTTATGAATATCCCACAACTAAACATGTGTATAAGCTTGATTTTTTTTTTTTTTTTTGCTAATTGCAAGATCTGTGAGACGGTATATCTTGCAACCTGCACAGCATGTAATACTTTTTATATTGGTAAGACAAACAGAATGCTTAACGACCACATTCATGAGCATATTTATGATATCTCCATGAAAGACAAAAAGAATACTTTATATAAACATGTCTTAAGTGCTGGGACTACACATAAATTTAAATTTCTTGTATTACAGCTATTAAGTAAGAGCATCAGGGGAGGTAATGTTAGTAATAAGACTGAATGTTTAGAAACTAAATGGATCCTAGAAATGCAAAGTGACAATGGAAAAGGTTTGAATGAGCATGTTCCCTTAAGACCTCTGCTCAGGTTATGTGACCTGAACAGGTAACTTCAGAATCTTTGTATTTTTAAATAGCCTCAAGCACTGTGTTAATTAGATTTAAGGAAGCTCCAGGACTGGAGTGAAAGCGCTTATCTGTTTTACCTGGTGTTTTATTTTACTGTTTTTGTTTTATTGCTTTTCATTAAAAGTATTATATTTTATCTGCATCTACCATGTCTAACAGGCTACTTTTGCATTGAAACTACTGAGAGAGGGTTAACTAACCAAACTATGTTGAAGCACTTTATTTTCCCGATAAATGTAGCACGTTTGTACAACTAAGTATAATGAGTGTCAATACAATTTTGTAAAATATAATTCACTTAGAATATTTCTGTACAGTGCAGTATTCTCTGATAAAATGTCGAGCATCTGTCTGAAAAAAAGTGGAATAAATGATGCTATCAAAGTAAACAATTGATTTGTAACACTATCCTGTAGGATAATAAAGTGTGCCAAATGTAATAACTTGGGGAAACAGTATACATTTTCTCATTTACTAGGGGTCTTAGCTGATAACTGCACTTACTACAGCCAGATAGAAGCTGTTTGCTTTAAAGAATATAGTGTGCAATGTGTGTGTGTGTGTGTGTGTGTGTGTGTGTGTGTGTGTGTGTGTGTGTGTGTGTGTGTGTGTGTGTGTGTGTGACAAAGCAATGGAGCTCTTGCACTGCAGTTAAGTGATAGCTGGTTGCTTTAGGATTACTATCCTTATTTTGCAAGCAACTGGCACAGTAAACATCACATCTATTTATAGTTACAAATTGTCATCTAAGGAGAAAGTGCCTGTTACAAAAGACACAAGGATTATAGGATATACAACATTTGACGAGTATTATGGAAGTGATAAAAGGCTTTACTGATTCAATAAAAATACAGTACCATTGTGGAACAACTTTTCAAGAAGAAATTAAATTATGAATTGCTGACCAGAATGTTGCAGTTTACAAGACCAAAGTTTAATTGCCTGAATACATTCTTAAGAGTCTATTACTCACCCAAAATATATCTAATCTAGGTACTGGCATCATTCATAACAGTTTAATACAGGTCGTGTGCATGCTTTTAATCATAGGTTCATAGATGTGTTCTAGGCTAATGGCCCTGGAGCCTTTACAAGCCTAGCCCATAGGATTACCCTGGCATGGTGGCACTCGACCTTAGTTCCCAGTGCCTTTGTCAAGCAGAGCCACTGGAGTGATCTCTGGGGTGAATTTTCTATTTCCCATCCACTCATCAAGATTTTTCTTGAAGAGGGCCAGTGAGCTGCTCTGTTTGACATGTATGGAAAGTCTATTCCATAGCATGGGCAGTCTCTGTGTTATGAACCTGTCCCTCCAGCACGTTCTGTTGATTGTGGTAATGAGGTTGAGGTCTCTGGAGCATGTAGTGTAGAGATCGCCTATAAGTAGGTGACATGAGACAGAGAATAGTTGTAGTTTTTTGAGTCTGTCCATAAAGGACACATTTTTAAGGCCTAGGATCCTCTTTGTGAGGTACTTTTGCAGCCTCTCCGGTTGTTGTAGATGTCTAGTGAGGTACATGTTAAATGGGGCATTATATGCTATGACTGGCCTAATGAGGGAAGAGTAGAGGGAGACAATGACATCTTTTTTCGTGGATGCAAAACCCTTATTAATGAGATGTGCCACATAGAAGGACTTTCTGACCACAGTGGCAAAGTGGTGGTCAAAAGAGAGGTTGTTGTCAACCTGTATTCCCAGATCTGTCATAACGTCTTCTGTGTTCAGTGGGCTACCATCAATGTGGTAATTCATGGTAAATGGGCTTTTCCCAGAGGGGATGATGACACATTTTTGGCATTGAGCTTAAGGCCATGGTTCTGACACAAAGTCGTTGGTCTCAGTGAGACCTTTCTGTAGGATGTCAACGTCACTTGGGGAGTTAATAATAGTTCCCAACTTGCAATCGTCTGTGAACTTTGTCATCCAGATTCCCTTCATGTTGTCCTAGACTTTAAAGAAGTAGATACCAAACAGGAGAGAACCCAGGACCGGTCGACAGTCTGACTAGGAGTCAGCTACATTCACACTGTGGGTTATATCTATGAACCAGTTTGCAACCCACCTGGTGATATAGGGGTTGCTGCCTAGCTTAGTGAGTTTTGCTATGTTTCCTGAGTGAGGAATGGTATCAAAGGCCTTGGCCAGCTCAAGGTAGGCTATATGAACCACCTTGCCTTCACCCTCAGCTCTGGTGACTGACTCAAAGAAGTTGACCAAGTTGAGCAGGCATGATCTACCCTTCACAAAACCAAACTGTGTGGGATCCAGAGTTTGGAGATTCCCTATATCCTTGTTTATTAGGTCCGTGATGGTGATGCGTTCCATAGCTTTGCATATCAGACTCATTAGACTAATGGGGCGATAGTTCCCAGGGTCTGTAGTCACTCCTCCTTTGTGGAGAGGGATGACTGTAGCAGTGCATCATTCGGTAGGGACAAAGCCTGAGGTGAGGCTGTGATTGAACAGGGCACACTGGTGAGGTGCCAGTTCACTCTGTAGTTCATGTAAAACGTAGCCAAGAATATTGTCAGCTCCCATAGAAGCTGTATTCTTGGCCTTGGACAGTGCTGTTTTAACCTGTGCAGCAGTAATACTGGGTGCCTGGCAATCTACTGGTATTGTGATTGGTCCTTTGGGGTGGTAAAGTTGGCATTGAATCTGTCGGCCAGTATATTGGCAATATCTGTTGGCTTGGTGTAGGAGGTACCATTGTGCAGTAGCTCAGAGCAAATCTGGGTATTGCTGTGGAGACTCTTTACATAACAATAGAAAGCCTTGTGGTTATCTTTACTATCTGCTGCAAATCTCTTTTCATAGCTAGCTTTAGAGGATTTGATGAGGGATCTCAACTTTTTGTTGAGGCTGATAAGGGAGTTTTTCCAGTCTTGAGATTTCACCTTATTCTGCATCAGTTTCCTCCTTTGGTTGTAGAGTCTGTTTATGGCAGGGGACCACCAGATTAGCTTCCTTTTTTTTTTGGAGGAGAGTGTCTTGGTTCTATTGGGTATGGCAAGATCCATG